>NC_081436.1:64479779-64727279 GCF_949786415.1 Peromyscus eremicus
GTCCACACAATTCCCACAGGACTGATGGCCCATCCCACGTCCACACAATTCCCATGAGACTGATGGCCCACCCCATGTCCACACAATTCCCACATAACTGATGGCCCACCCCATGTCCACACAATTCCCACGAGATTGATGGCCCACCCCACGTCCACACAATTCCCACATAACTGATGGCCCACCCCATGTCCACACAATTCCCACAGGACTGATGGCCCACCCCACATCCACACAATTCCCACAGGACTGATGGCCCACCCCATGTCCACACAATTCCCGCATGACTGATGGCCCACCCCACGTCCACACAATTCCCACATAACTGATGGCCCACCCCATGTCCACACAATTCCCACAGGACTGATGGCCCACCCCACATCCACACAATTCCCACAGGACTGATGGCCCACCCCATGTCCACACAATTCCCACAGGACTGATGGCCCACCCACGTCCACACAATTCCCGCATGACTGATGGCCCACCCCACATCCACATAATTCCCACATGACTGATGGCCCACCCCACATCCACACAATTCCCACAGGACTGATGGCCCACCCACGTCCACACAATTCCCACAGGACTGATGGCCCACCCCATGTCCACACAATTCCCGCATGACTGATGGCCCATCCCACATCCACACAATTCCCACAGGACTGATGGCCCACCCCACGTCCACACAATTCCCACAGGACTGATGGCCCACCCACGTCCACACAATTCCCACAGGACTGATGGCCCACCCACGTCCACACAATTCCCACATGACTGATGGCCCACCCCACGTCCACACAATTCCCACATAACTGATGGCCCACCCCACATCCACATAATTCCCACAGGACTGATGGCCCACCCACGTCCACACAATTCCCACAGGACTGATGGCCCACCCCACATCCACACAATTCCCACAGGACTGATGGCCCACCCACGTCCACACAATTCCCACAGGACTGATGGCCCACCCCACGTCCACACAATTCCCACAGGACTGATGGCCCATCCCACGTCCACACAATTCCCATGAGACTGATGGCCCACCCCATGTCCACACAATTCCCACATAACTGATGGCCCACCCCATGTCCACACAATTCCCACGAGACTGATGGCCCACCCCACGTCCACACAATTCCCACATAACTGATGGCCCACCCCATGTCCACACAATTCCCACAGGACTGATGGCCCACCCCACATCCACACAATTCCCACAGGACTGATGGCCCACCCCATGTCCACACAATTCCCGCATGACTGATGGCCCACCCCACGTCCACACAATTCCCACATAACTGATGGCCCACCCCATGTCCACACAATTCCCACAGGACTGATGGCCCACCCCACATCCACACAATTCCCACAGGACTGATGGCCCACCCCATGTCCACACAATTCCCACAGGACTGATGGCCCACCCACGTCCACACAATTCCCGCATGACTGATGGCCCATCCCATATCCACACAATTCCCGCATGACTGATGGCCCATCCCATATCCACACAATTCCCACAGGACTGATGGCCCACCCCACATCCACACAATTCCCATGTGACTGATGGCCCACCCCATGTCCACACAATTCCCACAGGACTGATGGCCCACCCACGTCCACACAATTCCCGCATGACTGATGGCCCACCCCATGTCCACACAATTCCCACAGGACTGATGGCCCACCCCACGTCCACACAATTCCCACATAACTGATGGCCCACCCCATGTCCACACAATTCCCACAGGACTGATGGCCCACCCCACATCCACACAATTCCCACAGGACTGATGGCCCACCCCATGTCCACACAATTCCCACAGGACTGATGGCCCACCCACGTCCACACAATTCCCGCATGACTGATGGCCCATCCCATATCCACACAATTCCCGCATGACTGATGGCCCATCCCATATCCACACAATTCCCACAGGACTGATGGCCCACCCCACATCCACACAATTCCCATGTGACTGATGGCCCACCCCATGTCCACACAATTCCCACAGGACTGATGGCCCACCCACGTCCACACAATTCCCGCATGACTGATGGCCCACCCCATGTCCACACAATTCCCACAGGACTGATGGCCCATCCCATATCCACACAATTCCCACAGGACTGATGGCCCACCCCACATCCACACAATTCCCACAGGACTGATGGCCCACCCCACGTCCACACAATTCCCACAGGACTGATGGCCCACCCACGTCCATGCAATTCCCAAGAACAGAGGCTTGTCGCCAATCAGGGTCACTTGGTGTAGGACAGTATTTTCAATCATCTCATCAGTGAGTTCCATGTCTCAAATCAAATACTGAACTGTTTTCCTAGGCCCTCTGTCAACCATGAAAAAAATGGCTCTCTTTTTTAGAAAGTCACCAAGGAGCATCCAGGAACAAGGGTAACTTTCGCACCCCCAAGCATGTTCAACACAGGAAACAACTCCATGGATGTGGCAGCTGCTGACACTCACCTAAGAACACAGAGCTGGCCACCGGCGGCAGCAGCAGGGTTCTCACTGGCACTCTGCTCTAGGACCATCTCAGTGGCTGCCTGTGCTGGACAGCCTGTGACTTCTGGCCTCGGGCGCTGGTGTTCAGATATGCCTGCCTCGTTAGATGGCTGACAGATCTCTTCAGCGACACGAGGAACTCCAAGTGGTCTTGGGTGGTCTTGAGCACAAGGCGTGGAGGCTATACTAGCTGTCTCTTGGGCCTGAACCCTGGACTCCCAGTCCTGAGTCAGCTGCTCCCAGGGACAGCGGAAAGGTGCCAGCGTGCCCAGCTTAACATAGTTGGGCCTTTTGGCAGGAGGGCGTCTAATTAAAAAAGGAAATCAATTTTAAACAACTGAAGAGTAGAGAATTAAAACAGCCATGACCATTATAGCACATCTCCAAATAAGACACACACACAAAAGCCTCCCCAAAGACAGTATAAAAAGGAATCACCAACCCTGCTCGTGAAGCTCCTTTTGTTTCTTCGGTCTTTTTTGTTTTGTTGTTGTTCTCTCTCTCTCTCTCTCTCTCTCTCTCTCTCTCTCTCTCTCTCTCTCTCTCTCTCTCTCTGTGTGTGTGTGTGGGGGGGGGGGGGGTCCTCGCATCCCTAGAACTCACTATTATAGACCAGGCTGGCTTCAAACTCTCAGAGATCCACCTGCCTCTGCCTCCCATGCTGGGGTAAAAGGTGTGCGCCACCGTGCCCGATCTTTGGTTTTTAAATAGATAACACATCTACAAATGTGTGGGACCTCTGAAAACCAAATGCAGTACTGCGGGGCTTATCCTGAGTTTTATATCCATGGTGCCCCTGGGGTTGGGCAGTGCTATCCCTGGAGATTTACAAGGCTCCTCCCTCACTTCTGACCTGACAAGTAAACTAAAGATGAGTAAAGACTCTGCCTGCACACTTATGTGTACAGACGGTGTGTCTAGAAGGATGCAAGGAAACCAATGTGATGCTGTGTTTTGGAGGGTGGCAGGGATACACCAGGTCAGAAATGAGGGAGAAGCTTCACTGTAAACCATAGGTCCTTGGGAAGAATCAAACTACTGATGTTCTGCTAAAGCAGTGGTTCTCAACCTTCCTAATGCTGAGACCTCTGCTGTGGTGACATAAGCATTATAAAATTATTTTCATTGCTACTTCATAACTGTAATTTTGCTGTTGTATGAATCGTAATGTAAATATCTGATATGTAGGATATCTGAAAGTCAGCCCTTGACCCACAGGTTGAGAAACACTGTGCTAAATGGACCTGTAGTCAAACTGCTTTCTAAATATTTACATTTACACTTATAGACTAGTGCTGTTCTCAGCCGTGGTCAAAGGAGCTTCTTTTTGCAGTGGGTGGCAATTAATGCGCAGTCTTACTTGCCAAAGTACCGAGAATAAGTGACCATTGTGTGCCTGGCCATAAATAGGACATGTGCCTCATCCCCTCCAAGGTCCAGGGAACAGTGGTGCAGAAAGACACAGAACTGAAGGAGGAGATGGGTACCATGCAATACTGTCCTCTGGACACAGCCACACCAGTCATGGACACACAGAGGCTACCTGCACAAGACCTGCCAAGATCAAGCTTGTCAAAACTCCAGCAGGGATATGGGAAGGGCTCACCAGGCTCTCCCAGGAGCTACTCACTTAGTAGCTGCCCAGGAAGGGGAAGTCATTTTCTTCAATGGTGTAGCCATTGTTAAGCTGCCCATGCTCCATAGTAAATAGCCCATACCCATACAGACAACCCTAATTAAATTCAGTGAGCCAAAAAAAACCCAAAAAATCCAAAACAAAAAAGGACAAGAAAATAAGAGGAAGACTTGGGAAGAAGGGTGTCAGTAGGACTGGGGGTGGGACATGAGAGGACAATGGGGTAGCGGATATGAATATGAAATTATCAAAAAAATTAAAAAGTAAAGAAATTAACATTGGTTATTCTAAATAATAATAATAATAATAAAGTCTCCAAAAAGTCAGGGGCAGACTTAAGTCTACCCTGTGCCTTCGAGAGCCACGGTGTCTAGAGTGGTGGTGGATTCAATAGTATGCTTGAAACAAATATGTGATAGATGAGTGGATGATTTAGACAAATACATAGAGATGCATACAGGGAGAAGTGTCTCAAACTACAGGACAAGAAAACAGAGGTAACCTAGAAGGCCACCGATAAAACATAGCACATCCACGCTGCAACCTTACAGAGTCCCTCCAAGCTCCACCCTGCACCAGAGCTGGCAAGCTTCACGAACGGCCCCCATTAGGCCTGTTATCTGTTTTTATATGACCCAGGAGCTAAGAATGATTCTCATAGTCTCAATAATTGAAAAAGTAAAATCATCCCATTGTATGACAGTGAAAATTTATGAATTCCAAATGTGAGTGACCATAGATAGCCCTGGCTGGCACTCCACTACACATCTGTTCATGTCATCTGCGGCTGCTTCCCTGTCATAGCAGCAGAGTAGAGACCTTGTTATGGAGACCAAGAGTCTACAAAGCCAAAACTGCATATCATCTGGCCCTCTACAAAAAAAGTTTGCCAACATTTGGTTTATGATCACTGTTTATTGATATGGGGAAACCAATACAATATATGATTAAATGAAAAGGCCAGGTCTCAAAATAGTGTAAATCATACCTTTTTTTTTTTAAAGAAAATTGTGCACCTTTGGAGAGTATACATGAAAGAGTCTGAATAGTGAAAAATAAATATTCTTAGTTACAGGCCCCTCAACTACACAGTCTGGGAGGTACACAGACATACAGCACCTGACTGCTGGGAAGCTGATGCAGGATCAAGTCACAACTTAGCCACTAAGTCATTCATCAGTCTATCATTCAACAAATGGTTAGAGCACCAGCCAGGCCCCTGCCTGTCTGTGGTTGTGATAACGAGCAGGGATTCCCACCTCAGCCCTCACGGTCCTCCCAGCAAAGCCACTGTAACATTCAGCTATCCACTCACTCATCAAAGAACAAACGTTAGTGAGGCCTGGTGCACACCACCTATGGCTGGACCCACAGGCACCACACAGGAGACAGAGTTTCTGTGCTTCCAGAAGCCTGCAATTCAGTGGGAATACAGGTTCCTGTGGTTCACCTGGACTTCTCTATATAACAGAAATGAAGGCCCCCATTCACCCATTTCCAATGAAAGACAGGTAAGAAAAAGACGACAAGAATAAATACTAAAATATTAAAGACAGCGCATGTCTGTTTGGATGGCAGAACTGTACCATTTTAAAGTGTTTTACCTACCTCCATGGTTTCATTAAACTTTATAAATCAGTACCCTTCTAAAATCAGTTGTTTAAAGCACAATTTCCACAAGAGTGGAGATGGGGGTGGTGGTAAGATCTATTAGCAAGTGTCTGAAATTTGTGTCTGCAGCTCAGATGTCCATCATTCAAATCAGAAAGTAACCAAGAGAAGGGATGTACCAGGGCCTCAAAAGGCCACAGGGGAGCTCCTGGCTACAGCATCTTCTTCCTAGCCACCTCTTGGTAAGAGAACTAACTCAAGAGGAAGCTCACACTACACACAGGGTTACTGCAGCGACCCCCAAGCCACCAGACCATTCACGCAGGCGCCCCTGTCCCTGGACAGAGACTCGAAGAGTAGTTCCTTCCTTACCTTTTATAGTTTTCTAGAAGATCCTTCGCTTGATCTTCAGCAAACAGAGCCCCAGCAAGGCAGTCTGGGAAATCGCCTGGGATGTTAGGTGACCTTCTATACTGAGAATGCACTGTAGCCTCTTTTAACCCCCCAACTCTTACACCTCGGTAGATCTAAAAGAAACGTCAAGAGGCCCTGTCAGTTTACTAATTGAAAATTGAAGTGAAATTGTTTAACTGTCTGTATGGGAAGTGAGAAATAAGCAAAAAACACATCAAAAAGATAATCCCATAACCAAACACCATACAGTAGTATAAATTAATGAATGGGACTTAAATCAACATGAAAAAACCTCAATACCCAGTAAATACAACAGGTTACAGAAACATATATACAATAAGGCATATAGATAAAAAACATGTACTTTACAGAGACACAAGCATTTGATAAAGGTATGAGATATGCATGGAGGTAACAAACACCAAAATCCTAACTGTGTAACCTGAAGGAGACAGGTATGAGGGACATGAAGCACGCCGGTGAGTCTGTATACCTAATTTCCTAAGTGGATGGCAGGCAAAGGGTGCAGAGCCCCTCAGTCCATGAGGACCTATCCTTTCTATGTGAATGAAATGATGCCTAATCATCTGGGGATGTAGCTAAGTGATACAGTGCTTCCTAGCTTGCCTAAGACCTTCAGTTCAATTCTCACTACTGAGAAAACAGACAAATACACAAACACACACACAAAATCCCTAATAAAAAAAATTAAGTGGAACAACTTCAAAAAAAAAAACACAAAAAACCTTCCTAAATCATTAACAGAATGCTCCTTACAATAGGCATGATTGCCAAAAATTAACTACCTGCATGAATCTAGCAGTCTGACATTGGAATGTCTCTTACTATCTCTAGCAAATTAATACTTAAAAAAAAAACTAACCAGAAAATACACACAACACGGATTTTAATAAAAATGTTGGCGACAGTTAAGAAATAGAAACAGAAGCCGGGCGGTGATGGCGCACGCCTTTAATCCCAGCACTTGGGAGGCAGAGCCAGGTGGATCTCTGTGAGTTCGAGGCCAGCTTGGGCTACCAAGTGAGTTCCAGGAAAGGCGCAAAGCTACACAGAGAAACCCTGTCTCAAAAAAACCAAAAAAAAAAAAAAAAAAAAGAAATAGAAACAGTATATGCTTACAGTTAGCATTTAAAAACCACAACAGTATGCTCTATACTTCTGTAAAAGCTGAGCTCACAAATTTATTCAAGTTATAAATGCAGTATTATTGTTAACATTTTTTTTTTTTTACCTGTTTTTAGGACAGTTTCTCTCTGTAACCGCCCTGTCTGTCCTGTAACTCACTCTAAAGACCAGGCTAGCCTTGAACTCAAAGATCTGCCTGCCTCTGCTGGGATTAAAGGTGTGCACCAACCACTGCCCAGCTATTGTTACTGCTATTTAAAAAATCATTCTACTTCAAAAACTTGATATTGTTCATTACTAGGGTGTGCCTGGGGAGAGTATGTGGGACAAGGGTAGACAGGTGGATGGTCAACACATAAAGTAAGCACATATGCAAATATCAAGAGTAGCTGTACAGTTAAGGTGCTAATCACTGTGTTTTAAATACTGCAACTATTAGCTGAAATCAAAAGGCAACTTACAAATGGAATCCAGAAAGCCATGCCCCAAGCCTTGGGAAGGAGGACATCCCAGCCACTTCCCCAGCCCAGTCGGTCTTCGCCAGTCATTTTTCCTGGCTGTTGGATCAAAAGTATAGGTATCTTGGATTCATGAGGCCCTAAAACAAGCTGTGACCCTGGCACCAGCAATTCACTTCTCATCCGGTTTAAATCCTAAAGGAGAAGAAAAAGGTCAATACAAACAGCCACTGTCTTCTAGATCTTCCTTCTAGATCTTCCTTCTAGACCTTCTAGATCTTCCTTCTAGGCCTTCTAGATCTTATTAGACCTTTTAGACCTTACTAGACCTTCTAGATCTTACTAGGCTTTATTAGACCGTCTAGACCTTACTAGACCTTCTAGACCTTCTACATCTTCCTTCTAGACCTTACTAGACCTTCTAGATCTTATTAGATCTTCTAGATCATCTTACTAGATCTTCTAGATCACTATAGGAACAAATTTAAAAGTTAAATATTCTTTTAAAAGGGAACGTAAAAGGCTCTGAATAAGGAAACATGAGCCAGTATAAGTAAAAATATCCTTTCTATAAAGATTTTCCTCTACACACAGGCCAAATTATCTTAAACTTGCTCTCTGGGCTGGGGTATACCAGAAGACTCAAAGTTAACTTACATATGTTCATTCTGCTAATCTCATATCAAAATTAATTCTACACTTTGATACTCTATCCCTTTTGATTATGATATGTTATCATTAAGTAAAATAGTAAAAAAATGAATGACAACTTCTCAAAGATGAGCAATTGGGAGAAAACGCCCTGCTTGAGAAGATTTCTTAGCAGGTCTGAATTATTAAAATAATAGAAGACACTATAAAGTGTGTGCACAAATGCAATGTAAGGAGTGAACAGCATCCTTTCAGATTTCATTCGAAGATGTGAAAAGATGCTCGGGAGGGGAAAGGCATGTGTGCTGAGTTCAGAGGTGTGCAGCTAGAGTTTTGTTCCTCAGCTGACTGATATCACCAACACTCTTCAAGCCTTGAGCTTTCACTTTTGCTTCTTCTGTGACCACCTGTATATTTACTGCTCATTCCACACTATTTTCCCTTTAGCCCCCAGCTTCCCACCAGGAATTTAAGACCTGTCTCTTAAGACTTCATTCTTGAGATGTGCACTGCCTCTCAAACATCTCGCCTTTCCCATGATCCTCTTCCAAATCCCCATCTAACTGAATGATACCACAAACCCCAGAGCTCATCGTTCATATTCAAATATTTACTGGGTGCCTCTTATGTGCTAAGAACCTGGGAACACAACAGTGAACCAGTCAACAGGACTCTGGCTCTCCTTCAGCTGACACCCTGGAGTCAAACTAGAATGTTAGGAGCTAATGTACAGATACCCATTTCCATCTTCTGGTAACCACCAAGTCTCATCATTTTATCCCCTGGAAATGTGTTCCCTTTACTCCAGTTTCTGCACAATGCAGACCTCCACCATGTCATGTGGTATATTTCTTTCTTTCTCCACATTCAGCTATTTTACATACATGTGTTTCTTTCAAAGCTATCTGGCCACAGTCCTCTCCCCAGCTTTCCCCATGCACAACCTCAGTCTAACCTTCCCTCCGCACACTGCTAGTGAAAGCCAGTCACGCCATAGCCAGTCTTAAAACCAGTGAAACCCACATGGTCGGTCCAAATCTTCAGAATGCCTTGGGGCCTCTACACTCTAGCCTGTGTGTCCCTTCAGCATTCTCCCTTGTCCACTGTTAACTCCCAGCTCCTGCCCCACCCAGGGATTGTGAACAGGCTCAGGCCTGGGCCATTGTACGTGTTGTTCTTACTTCTGACCCCCTTCCCCACTGCAGCCTTGACCCTGGCCCCAAGAAGTCTAGCTCCCATCTGAGAGTATGTTCAAACATCAGCGCCTTCACACAGGAAGCCAGCCTCAGTGTCCCAGGCATTCCTTAGGCTTCCTAACACCCTAGTCATCTTTCAGTATCTAACACAATTCCTGGCTCTGGTGGGAGCTCAATCATTGTGAACTTAAAGACAGACCATTTAAGAGGAACAAGAGCAAAGAAAACATATTTAAGCCACAGGTTTTTCACTTCAGGAAAAGATCTTTTTCTAGAAATCATTCTTTAAAAAAAAATTTCCAAGTATCACAGTAAAGAATATATAAATAACCGGGCAGTGGTGGTGCACACCTTTAATCCCAGCACTTGGGAGGCAGAGGCAGGTGGATCTCTGTGAATTTGAGGCCAGCCTGGTCTACAGAGTGAGTTCCAGGTCAGCCAGGACTGTTACACAGAGAAACCCTGTCTGGGAGTGGGGGGGTGGGGGAGATGAATATTTAAATAAGTACATGGGACTCTGTGAAACATAAGATCACTTTGTAGGGTCTCTAAAACAGTGACTCTCCCCTTCATGCATGAGCTTACCAGTAATCCTGGCACATTAGTTACCTGGTCTGAGATTTTATTCTCTGTGACACTCCTACAGATATCACGGTTCCAGATAAAGCTATGCGCACACTCCACCGGCACACCCTCCAGAAGCAGCTGTCTAACTTGCTCATTATCTAAGAGGGAAAAGGAACAGCCTTCAAACCACACTTTCATTCCATCAAACTCTAATGCTGCAGACTGTGGTGACAGGAAAGTATTTCACAGGCATTTACTGAACTAGAAGACAAAAAACCAAGTTATTCTTATAATTGGTTTCCTAGTCCATGAAATAACAAAAGCTAATAAGCATTTTTCTTTGATATTTACTTTTGTGCAGACACACTGTTATAATACAATTGTAATACAATAAAATTATAATACAATTATAATATATAATGCAATATAATTATATGTAATATAATTATATTTACATAATCCGATTTATATTATATATTTTTATAATTTATAATACAATATAATACAATTACAATACAATTGCAAGCTGCCCCTTGAATTTAAGACAATGACACCTTCTGTTACCCTTTCCCTCGGCTCTCTGACAACTAACTTACTGGGCTAGTCGCTCCTGTCTGTAAAACACACCTCTCCATTCCTTTAGGGTGAGTGATATTTGTGGACTGTACTGTCTCTTGAGCAAGCCACGCTGAACTTACACTGACACAAGACACTTCCACACGCAGTCACTTAAACACGACAAAAAAAAGTCCTTCAACTCTAATTTTGTTAGACTGAAGAATTAAAAAACAATGGAGGGGGGTGGCTATTGTTCCAAAATACCGACACAGAAACTCACTGAAAAGCACATACCTGTGTGGGTCTGCTGCCTGGGAAAATAAGGACTAGGTAATGGCGTGACAGACTTCAGGGGAGAACAAAGCTGGAGACAATTAAACTGATGAACAGGCCTGAGAAGAAAGCTGCAGAGAGCTGCACCAGCGTCTGTAAACTGCTCTTCCTCGTGGAGACTGAGCAGTGAGGTCTAAGGTGCAGCGCTGAGTGCCAGGGAAGGCCACGCTGCCAGTGTAGGACCAGCAGTCCCATCCCCAAACAGTCCTGGCTGACCCAGAATGCCGCCCTGTGGAGCTCACCACAGACCTGACAGGTGGAACTGAGGTATTCAGACTGAGTTGTAGACAAGAGGGAGAATTCTCAGGAACAAAGGCACAGGAAAGCACCAGCTCATCTTCAAACATTCTAGATGATGGACTAACAGGAATGCGCTACAAAGACGGAGGAGGAGGACTTGAGTGCATTTCACCAAGGGAAAGAGCCAATCTGAAAAGGCTACCCCCTGAATGAGTCCAATCACATGACATCTGGAATAGGCAAAACCACAGACAGTGAAAAATGAGGGTTAGCAGGGAAGGAAGCTGCAGCCTTCAACTCACTGTATTAGGGACAGGCCAGCTTCTAGCTGAAATGTCTAGTTTTTTCTTCCCAGAAGCGGAAAGAGTTGTGTAAAATGACCCTAAACTGAGCTCCTCAAGTCCCCGGCTGCCCTGTGCTGTAAGAGTGTTCACAAGCACTAAAGTCACAGCTGCCCTGTGCTGTAGGAGTGTTCACAAGCACTGGAAGTCACAGCTGCCCTGTGCTGTAAGAGTGTTCACAAGTACTGGAAGTCACAGCTGCCCTGTGCTGCAGGAGTACTCATGAGCACTAGAAGTCACAGCTGCCCTGTGCTGTAAGAGTGTTCACAAGCACTGGAAGTCACAGCTAGAACATATCACGAGCACTGGAAAAGGAAATGCTGACTGCCCACCTGCCAGTCTTTTTTTTTTTTTTTAAATTATTTTATTTATTATGTATACAGTATTCTGCCTGCATGTGTCCCTGCAGGCCAGAAGAGGGCACCAGATCTCATTACGGGTGGTTGTGAGCCACCATGTGGTTGCTGGGAATTGAACTCAGGACCTCTGGAAGAGCAGTCGGTGCTCTTAACCACTGAGCCATCTCTCCAGCCCCCATCACCACCTGCCAGTCTTAAGGCACCTAGACTCATGGCTTTGGTAGTATGGCAAGAACATACAGCCACAGAGTATTTCAAGAGACATCTTTAAAATGAGCCTACACATACAGTGTTGCTCAGTGTTTTCTTTCTTCCCTTTTGCTTTGGTTTGTTTGCTGCTAGCCAGTGAGTGCAGGGGAGCCAGAGTGCATGCTTACAACGCATACACTTGGCATATTCACTGCCACTGAGCCACACTTCCTGCTTCCAAGGCTGAGGTTAGAGCAAGCTCTTCTCTGGCAGGGACAAGTTTAAATAATCTATCAAAGCACATCACCAACTGCTACAGACAGTAAATAAAGTAGAACATACAGCACAAATGTGCTTTGAGAGTTTCTTTTTATTTTTCCAGTACTGGGATTGAACCCAGGGCTGTGTGCTGTTAGGTAAGAACTCTATCACCGAGCTACACCTCCAGCCTCAGATGGTATTTTAGAATCTCACCTCAAAGGTGAGATTCTTACACAATACTTACACAATAAACTGCTCTGTTAATGAAGTAGAAAAGTGTTATAAAAACACGTTAATAATTAACTCTTAAGAGGCAAATGTTCGGGCAAACCTCTTCAAAGCATGAGAAGTCAGGCTCCTAGGAACCTTTTCCTTTAAAAGGTGCCCAAGACGCAGTTTATACAAGAAAACAAGGAGCTGGTTACCCCAGATAGGCAAACTCTTCTTTTCAGGCAGCGACATTTGAATTGATTTTGCTATTGTTGTTGTTCAAGTCAAAACAGGCAGAGAACAACTTCTGATATTGTCAGACTGCACTAGGTCAAGGAATTAGGTGTAAGCTGTCCTGATGCTGAGATCCTTCTAAGGATTGATCTTTTAATTGACCCAGTCCACCAAAGTACACCTCTACACTTCGTTTTGACTTACCTTCCTAGACAAGATATAATGATATAATACTAATTCAACTAATTCATGTGAAAAGTGTACTTCTTGCCAGGCATTTTGACTCCTGCCTGCGATCGAAGCACTCAGCATGCTGAGGCAGGAATACTGACATGGTTCAAGGCCAGCCTGGGTTATATAACAAGTTCCAGGCCAGTCATAGCTACATAGCAAGTCCTTATCTCAAAACAACTAGGGACTGAATGAACTAGGGCCACTCACATACTAGGCAAGCATTCTACTGAGCTACATCCCCAACCCAAAAGTATACTTCTTTATGTAGCTCAACATCAAATAAAATTTATCTCCAAAGGAATTACAGTACTTAAAACAGGTCTAATGAACTCAGCACTCAGAGGCAGAGGCAGACAGAGCTCCATGAGTTCAAGGCCAGCCTGCTCTACATAGGGAATTCCAGGCCAGCCAGGGGTACCCAGTGAGACCCTGTCTCAAAAAACAAAACAATAGCAAAAAAAAAAAAAAAAAAAAAAAAAAAACCAAACTGTAATGAAATCCACATCAAAGTATAACACAATGATGAATTTTACAGTGGAAACTGAATCATATTTTTTATGACAGACTTTAATCTTCCTTTAACCGACGACTCATGTTAAACCTGTTAGAAAAGATGTTAGAAGTGCCAAAGATGCACAGGGGTAGCCAGAGGGATGCGGAGTTCACCTGTGGCTCTGAGGTAATTAACAGCTCCATTCGTAATTCTCAGGAGACACTCCAGCTTCCACATTTCACTAGACCATACGCATTAAACAAGACAGCAGCAGCAACGAAGTCTTAGGCTCCAGTCACTAACTTACCTGTGTCTTCAAATCCTCTCCGGCACCTTTTATGTGGAGCTCTGACAGGGTCTTTATTGGTCCCTAGTAAGCTATCTAACTACATGTAGAGAGGTTAAAAACAAAATTGTGAAGTTGTTATGACATATACTTAAGTGTTTTTCTCCCAAAGTTCACAAGCTAGTTTACTCCCTTAATTAATGGTGTTCAAATGACAGTGAATCCAATGTGACGTCATCACAACTTCAGCAAATCCCAGATCAGTTTAAAACTTTGGCCAGCCCCAACCCACCTTCCCAGCCAAGTAGCTCTCTTGGGCCCCTCTACTCTGTCAAAACCATGTGGTCTGATACTTCAGCACCTGGGATGGCCTTGCCAGGATTCGAACCTGGATCATCTGTATGGTCAGACAGAGGCTTCCAAAGAGCACAAGACCAGCTGTCGGTGCACAGCCCTTCCTCACAGTTAAATTGTGAAGCTCCAGGCATTTGGGAGAATAAAGAGAGATACACTTTAGATACTGAAAACAGAGTACTTTGGAAAAAATAAACATCACACTTCAGCAGCCAGCTGTGTGGTTTACACTTCCCTAAAGAGCCATGTCCCCTGACATACACCTCATGGGACCTGAGAGCTTGACAGGGAACATGGCAAGCACGTTACCTTGGTATCTGTCCGGATGTGGCAAAGCTCTGGACCGCTGTGGGGGCAAATTGATTCTCGGATCCCTAACTGTCAATCCCAGAATAGTACCTGCAGGAATTTCCGCTGGTGATGATATCCCTTCAACAAAGCGGAAACAGAAGGGACACATAAAGAGCAAGCTCACAGAAAGGCTCACATAGGGCAGGCCATATGTATGGCTCGGGAGTAAAGGCACTCGCTGCTAAGTCTGATGATCTGAGACTAATCCCTGTGAGTACAAGAACTGACTCCACACATTGTCCTCTGACCTCTACACACGAGTACACACACAAACAAATAAACAAACAAACAAACAAATGTAATAAAAAGTTTCTAAGTAAAAAAGTCACAATACATATTAATACAATATTGTTTATATTTTGAAATCTTTCAGATTTTTCCAATCAAGCTATTTTCTTGGGGTGATTATTTTAAAATATATATCACCTTTTCCTCACTAATATGCTTGGAAAATAAATTAACACTTGAAAAATAAAGTTTCTTGCAAAATAAAATTGAAAGGACATAAGTTATTATCTTACAACATGAACGCATATGTCTCTCCATCAGCTATAAGCATATGAGGGGCAGTAAGGACAGACGTTAGGTTAGTAGCTGCTTGGTCACTTATTATAACTTCAGAGTGCTAGTTATTTAGAATACGAACAACCTTCTTATTTCATGAACGTGAGCGCAAGGCTTTAATCTTGGACTCTGGGCTTCTGACGTGCTCTCTAGCTGTATCACAACAAATAAAGGTGCGATAAAACCGAGACTACTCATAGGAGCCACCTGCAAACTGCTCTCCTGACCCATCGCCCTCCCTCCCCAGCACACCAGATACTCCCTCTTTCTACCTCCCAACAACTGAAACACCGCTTCTTGTCTCTGATGAAGGAGAACGCCGTCAGAGCTCTTGCAAGTATTACTCCACCAGTGATGGGGTGTCTCCTCTGCATCCTCTTCTCCCTGGGAAACAAGAACTCCTCAGCAGGAAAATGATGAGCCAGGCCTAGTAACTGTGGTGAGTCAGTCCTAATAATTGCTACATTGTAACATGGTTGTAAGTATTTCTGGGCGTGAGAATGACACAAGGAGCGTGGTAAAGATGCAACTGTAAAGATAGCAATTCCTACCAGACTAAACACTCTAATTAGAGATTTCACATATCCAGAAATACCCCCATGCTTTCCAAAGACACTAGTTAAGCACTGTCACACTCTTTCTTGTGCACACGTCCAACAAAGGCACTGGCCCTCTCTGACTCTCACCACCTTCACCTCTAATTTAAGCAATAAAATGCTCCTTTCTCAGCAAACCAGAGAAACCTCAAGCAAACCACTGCACTACTCTTAGCAACACTGGCTCAGATGCATAAACACAGGAGCAGAGTATCTCAAGTTTTCCAGAGTATCTCAAGTACTAGACGCATGACAGGACAGACGTGACAACCAAGAGCCATGACTTGTGCTCAAAGACTCCCCTGGACCCTAAAGTGGTAACTTGTAAGACACGTGCCACTCACCTCACAGAACACAGGGAGCAGAGCTAAGTGGTTTAGAGGACAGGCTCTAGAACCAAGCCTGAATTCAGATCTTTACTCCATAACTTATTAGCACATGGAAGACCTTCTCTGTACGCTAGGCACTGTGCTAAGGACCGGGCCTGCCTACCATCATGAATCGCAGTGGCCAACGAGAGACACAGATGTTACATAAACACCAGAACTATATACTATATGTATATCTTACTGCTATACTAGTGAGCTGAGGAAATGTGCAGGGTGCTAGGGAACAACGGGGGTGAGTTAACTTGAGGGCACAAGGAAGGGTTCTAGAGGGAACACAGATGGGATGCGACAGGCTGGAACTGAAGAATGAGGAAATTTCAGCCCAACCAAGAGTAGCACAACAGAATGCTCAACAGGTAGAAAGAAAATAGGTATGCGTCAAGAAAATTGGAAGAGACACAATCTAGAACGTGAAAGGCCAGCATGGCTAAAAGGCAAAGGAGAGATTAAAAGTCCAAGATGACTGCCTGGCTGTGGTAGCGCACGCCTTTAATCCCAGCACTCAGGAGGCAGAGCCAGGTGGATCTCTTTCAGTTCGAGGCCAGCCTGGTCTACAGAGCAAGATCCAGAACAGGCACCAAAACTACACAGAAAAACCCTGTCTCAAAAAACCAAAAGAAAAAAGTCCAAATGACACAGGCCATACATACTACAGGATCCGAGTTCTACCTTCAATAAAGTGAGAAGCTACTTGAGACTTTCTTATCTCAACAAGCAGTGAATCAATTGGGCTTAGAACATAGCTCAGGGCTGAGTACGACTGCTTGTCTAGCATGGACAGGGCCTGAATTCCATCGACAAAAATAACAAAAATGAATAAAACGGTCAAAGATCACTGTCCATCCTAGGAAGGCAATCACACAGGAAAGTCCACTCCAGACTCCAGGCAGAGACAGCAGCAGAGGCTGAGGAGGCAAAGGAGATGGGGGGGCCGCTGTCCTGGGTTCAGGCCTCCCTCCTTCTAAAAGCTCACATTTGTCCAGCCTGATCACCACGTTTGCCCACGTCAACCTGAGAGGGTCAAGTGCTAAGTCAACTGACTGGAATGGAAAATAAACAAGATCTGAACTCAAAAGGAGACTCCTAATCATACTTGAGGCTCTAGACCAGCACTGTCTATAAGGCAGCCAGCCACAAGCTACAAAGAGCCGCCTGAATTGATGTTTAGTTAGTTAAAATTAAATAAAGGTACAAATTCAGTATCTCAGCCATTCAGTCACATTTTAAGTGTTCAATAGGGTCATGTGACTGGTGGCTACCAATCTTGAGAACACAAAGGAACATCATCCCTGCTTCTGATCCGAAGTGCTCAGTAGACATGTTTAGCTTTCCAAAAAATCTGTCATAAGCCAAACTAAAAGAAAAAAAAAACTGAAGGAAAAAGAAAGAAGCAGAAGGAAAAAAACAAAACTGGCATACAATTTCAGAGATTTTTATGGAGGAGAGATTACCTTCTATAAGACCCACAAGAATAGTCTATAAATTAAAATTCAGTTGGCTAGCCAGGCATGGTGGTGTATGCCTTCAATCCCAGCACTCGGGAGGCAGAGGCAGGTTGATTTCTGTGAGTTCGAGGCCAGCCTGGTCTACAGAGTGAGTTCCAGGACAAGTACGGCTGTAACACAGAGAAACCCTGTCTCGGAAAACAAAACAAAACAAAATAAGTCAATTGACTTTATCGTACCCACTGAGATTTAATCTTTTAGAAGTGAAAGATTAAAAAGAAAAAAAAAACTTGATTAACAAAAACAAGTTGGGAAATGCAGGTTTAAGGGACAACCCAGGGTTATCAGATTGTATGTTCGGTTTCACAAATCTGATGGACTAGCAGACAGTCCTATTTACTCACTGTGTGTAGAGGAGCAGCCCTCAGTGCCGAGGTCAGGATGCAGTGGGAAAGAGGACCGATCAGCCGGAACCTGTTCATCTCCATTGTCAAATCACTGAGGAAACCATGAAACGGAAACTTGATCACATAGGATGTCTAGACCACTGGCGACAATGGGACAAGTCATAGCAGACAGGGCAGCACACAGGACAGGTCAGCCAGGCATCATGTGCCTTTAATCCCAGCACTCAGGAGGCAAAGGCAGGCAGATCTCTGAGTTCAGGACAGCCAGAGCTACACAGGGAAACTCTGTCTTGAAAACCAAAAGGAAAAAGGGGAGTGAGGTCTTCACTGAAACTATACGGAGTGTCCCAGTGAACTCAGCTCCTACCTGATGACAATCCCTGTGGCAGCGGAGACCCAGGAACGTGGCTGGCACGGGTCTCTAGTACCATCACCAATCGTTTTCTTAGTTCGTTTAGCACTTTCTCCATCGTCTTTCCTTTTTCTTTTCTTGCCAATTTTGTCATCAGCTAGTTCAGGCTGGCTTTCTTCTTGGGCTGCTGTCAGGAGCGGCTCAGGAACACAGACACTTGAGTTGACGGGTTCTGAACACTGACACAATGCTTTCATTTCCTCCAGGACAGCCTAGAAAAGTAGTTAAACACTGACTTTAAATCCTCGAAATTTAAACAGACGGCTGGAGAGGTGTCTCTCAGTGGATAAGACCACCAACTGCTCTTGCAGAGGACCCAGGTTTAAGTCTCAGCACCTACACAGGGGTTAAGACCTGTCTGTTACTCCAGTTCCAGAGAATTAGATAGCCCCTGCAGGCCTCCATGGGCAACAGGCATACACATGGTGCATAGATATACATGCAAGCAAGCAAAATACCCACACACATAAAACAGCAATAAATATATCCTTAATAAATATTTCTAAGTTAAATGCAGTGTTACAAATTAAATTGGTGGAGGTAGGTGTACTCATTGTGGTAATCGTTACAGAATGTGTATAATTTATCAAATCATCATCTTCAAGGTAAATATATCCATTCTTTATTCAATAGTTTTGGATAAAAAGAACTTTCTTAAATAAATAAGTATCAGTCAGGTATGATGGCACATGGCTTTAATCCCAGCACTTGGGAGACAGAACAGGCAGATCACTGTGAGTTTGAGGCCAGTTTGGTGTACACAGCAAATCCAGGCCAGCCAGGGCTACACAGACCCTGTCTCAAAAAAACAAAAGGAAGAAAGGATGGAAGAAAGGAAACAAATTTTAATTGGCTCATTAAAAAAGTGTCATACCAAACTGTCAGCCAAACTTTTATACCACTGAAATTTCTAAATTATCATCTTCCAATGGTAATTAAGAATTGTAACAGTAAGCGGGTGAGATGACTTGGGATTGCCACCAAGTCTGATGACATGAGCTTGATCCCTGGTACCCAGGTGGTGGAAGGAAAGAGCAGACTCCCACACGCTGTCCTCTGACCTCCCCATGTGTTCCCACACACTGTACAATTACATAACTAGATTGCAACAGAATGATATACCAGTTTAAGAGTAGGATGAAGCCAGATCCACAGCTGCCTATCCTCAGAAGTATCCCCGGGGGTCTCCTTAGACTTCCAAATAAACGTAACAGGCCCAAGCATTTCTCTGGGATACTTATTTGCCCGGTAAAGCACGAGGCTCCCTTGTCGCTTCCCAGACAAGCAGTGAACTGCAGCAAAAGTCAGTCCTGGGACAAACACAAACAAAACACTGTGAGTTCAAGTGCTCACACGCAGCATTATTTCCTGAGAGCCATTATCTGTCTCCACGAGAGAAGAAACTTTAGTTCTTAAAAGAAAACCAGGCACATAGGAAGTTCTCAAAAAAGACTTGTTAAATGAATATTTATTGAGTTTCAAGCCATTACTCCACAGAATGGCTCACTTTACACGTAAGAATGATATTAAAGATCTAACTATCAACTCAACCTTTCTTACATTAACATACTCACTGGGAATAAGAATATTTCACACATTTTCATATCAAAACTGTGAAATGCTCATAGCAGACATTCATCAACTAATTTATAAACACATGAAGATTAAAGCAGCATCCGGCTTTGGAGGAGATTACCTGTGTCTGTGCTACACATCTGAGAAAGTGCCTTCAGCAGTTCTTCCTCTTTGCCTTTCAACTCCAAACAACAGTAATATGATAAATCCTGAACAAAGAAGAGACATAATTAAATATGCCATGATCTATTACATGGCTAAAACAAACAAACAAACAAAAAACGCTAGGAAGCCAATGCTATATCAGAAAACCCATTGAAGGACACAGGAGAGACGTCTCAGAGGTTAAAAGCATGCACAGCTCTTCAGAGGACTCAAGTTCAAGTCCCAGCACCCACTCTGGGTGGTTCACAACTGTGTAACTCCAGCTCCAGAAGGGATCTGATCTAACACTGCTGGCAGAAAGAAGAAAACCTGTTCTAAGACAAAACAAATCACCCAAAGCCAGCTTCTCACCAATTCAAAACTTACAGCCTGCCTGTTCCTATTATATTAGCAGATATTCTTAAGCAAAGCTGAGTCAAAAGTCAGGATGACCTGACTCCACGCTCAGTAGTTGTGGTCATGGGTGAGTTACCCAGATCTCTGTAACTTAGTCTCCTCATCTATAAAACAGACACTTCCTACCTCATGCTGTGGTTTTAAGGACTGAATGATGAGTGAACACCTGTAAAGCACTGGAAACAGGCTGGATACAGGCTGTTCTAGTCCAGTACTGACTAGTGTGAGACCCTGTCCTAAAAAAAAGAATGGCATATATCCCTTACAGCCACAGATCTGACCAATAATTTGACAGATGTCTATCTCCCCACTAATGCCGCTTCATCTCCAGCATACAGCAGCGTCCCAGGCTTCACTTGTAAGATGTGTAGCTTCACAGAAAAGACTTGATCACACCATGAACAACTCTAAAAGTGAGCACTGGGAAGGCGCTAAGGCCAGGAACAAAGCTTACCTGCAGGAGGCAGAGATGTGTCATGGCGCGATAGCATGCTCGGTGGCTCTTGGACGTGGGCCTCTCCCCAAGGCAGTAGCCCCACTTCTTCACCATGTGAAAGCGTTTGGCATGCCAGATGTGAGTCTCTAACCAGATGTTCTTCTTCTGTCTATGGTTAAATTCCAGCGTCCGGTTTATGTGACATCTTCGGGCTTTGTGGCATTTATTTTTTGAATGTTCTTTCTTCTGATGAGCAGCTTTCTCTGCCTACAGTTTAAAGAAGAAAGGCTGACCCTAGTTAGTAAGCACCTCAGAGCACAGTTGAACATCAGGAATTCAATCGACTAACTATGAAAAGATGGGGTGGAGACCTGACAGGCCACTTTGTTTAACTGGCTAGCTTAGAGTCCCAAGTGATCAGAGACAGAGACAATGGAAAGTGAAGATTTCAGGGCAGGAGAGCCTAGAAAGAGGAAGCAAAGTTCTAACACTCACTACTGAGGCAAACCTCATCTTTATGAAGATACAACACTTATAAGATTTCAACACACAGGGCTGGAGAGATGGCTCAGTGGCTTACAGCACACTATTCTTGCAAAAGACCCAGGTTCAATTCCCAGCACCCACATGGTGGCTCACAACCATCCATAACTTCTGGTGCCCTTTTCTGATTGCCTGGGCACCAAGCTGTACATAATACACATACACACATGCAGGAAAACATTCATACACATAGAACAAAGTAAATAAATATAAAAAAATGTTCAACACAGTAACATAAAGCTTCATGTGGCTATTAGCAGAGAGCAAGATAAATCAAACACTAGCTTCTTGTTTTAACTTTCACTTAAGATTGGAAATACAGAAATGGGAATGCCAACTCACTCATTTCATTTAGGAGTGCTACATTTTGCTAAGAAACAGACCTCACATTCAATCTAGAAAGTACAAAATTCCTGGCTAGTTTTCACACTTAGTCTCTTCCATTATTAAGCTAACATTCTTTTTTTTTTTTTTTTTTTTTTGGTTTTTCGAGACAGGGTTTCTCTGTGTAGCTTTGCGCCTTTCCTGGAACTCACTTGGTAGTCCAGGCTGGCCTCGAACTCACAGAGATCCGCCTGGCTCTGCCTCCCGAGTGCTGGGATTAAAGGCGTGCGCCACCACCGCCCGGCCTAAGCTAACATTCTTTAAAAACAAACTCTTTATAGTTTGTAAACCCCTTGAAAGATAAGGACTTCAGCCTGCTGACTTCTCACCCACTCCCAGCACAGTACCAACACATAGAAAGCATTTGATAAATTCATTTTGATGCATGGTAAAAACATGGGCAGCTTAACCAATTTTAGAGTAAAGCCCAAATATAATTAATTTGTATAAAAATTAAAACCAAGCTCAAGCTTTTAACTTTAAAAAAGCCAAACAGCACATGCTAAGCATTGATGCTACTTTTTTAACCTTTCAACTCTGAGCTGGCCATATTCTAAAAATACAAGATCCAAAATAAGTATCTGGTAAGAGAATCAGAATAATGTTTAAATTTTAGTGTGTGGTTTGTGTGTGTGTGTGGTTTGTGTGTGTGTGTTTTCATATACACATGGCATGGCTATGGCTCACACACAGTGGTCAGGTGGCATCCTAAGGGAGTCAGTTTTTCTCTCCACCATGTGGATCCTGGGGATCAAACTCAGACTGTCAGTCTTGGCAGCAAGAGCCTTTACTGGGTGAGCCATCTCACCGGCCCAAGAATCATTAACTAATTCCGCACTATTCAGAAAAAGGATGTTTCACTCAATCTGCTGGTCCTGAAATCCCAGCACTATGGAGGTAAGTCAGGAAGATCAGTTTAAGGTCAGTTTAAGACCAGCCTGTGCTATGTGAGACCCTATGTCAAAGAGAAAAAAAAAAAAAAAAAGGAAGGAAGGAAGGACGGACAGATGACAGAGGGGTTCCAAATGCTGTATTTTAAATACTTGTTTTGGGGTGGTATAGGGTCTCACTACGTTGTTCTGGATGGCCTAAAAAATCACTATGTAGACCCAGCTGGTCTCAAACTCACAGAGATCTGCTTGCCTCTGCTTCCTGAGCATTGGGACTAAAGGACTACTAAAAGCAGCTACAATATCTAACTAGCTGCTAAAGTAGCTAGAGAAGGTGGACAGGGCTAGATAATGATCAAAGTAAAAATATCCAAGCAAAGAAAAAGAAGAAATGTCACAGTAGGTATGCTGATTTCCTTAAAATTGTTCCGGGTCAATACTTGCTAATACTTCCAGGAACTACTAACCTAAGTACTAACACTAAGTGAAATGCCTACCTCTTTTTTGGCCATCTCCTGTAACCGTCTAGGAAGGCGTTTGACATTGTGGCTCATGGCTCTTCGTCGCATGTGCCGTGGAAGAGTCTGGAAAACCAGTGAATTAGATGACTTCTGGGCCACAGCTTTTAGCATAGCACTGATTTCAGCAGCTCGTGCCTGAGCAAACGTAGAGGCTGTGGGAGGAAATGGCAAGGTTACTAACAGTAAGTCCTGAAACAGCAGTCTCTGTTTGTGCTTGTGTGCACATGATGCACAGTGTGGGTATGTGGCTACGTGCGCCTGGACTCACACATGCAGAGACCAGAGGAAGACGTCTGTGTGTTCCTGTCACTCTCTGATTCATGCCCTTGAGATACGGTCTCCAGCTGAACCAGAAGCTCACTGGTTTGGCTGGACTGGCTGGCCAGCAAGCTCCCCGGGCCAACCATGCCCAGCTTTCCGTATGGGCACTAGAGATTCAAACTCAGGTTCTGTGTTTACCCAGATAATGTTGTTAGCAACGAGCCACCTTCCTATCCACTAATCGTAACTGTTCTTAACCGCAACATTCACAAATGAAAAAAAAAAAAAAAACAAAGGGACTTCAAGGGGGGTTTTCCTTTATCATTTTCTGCTTTTTCACAACTTGTAATAATTATTATTGGTTTTCTTCATTGAAATACAGAATCAATCTCAAGCTTCTCTCTGTGTGTGCATCTCTTTTTCTGTAATCTGGGTGCTAGAGAAACAAGCAAATTCATCTAAGAAGGAATAGAGGTATCAGGAAGCACGTCTAAGCTGTGCTCAAGGAACACAGAGTGTAGGGTATAGTGGGGATGGAGGTAATGTGTCAGTGATGAAGCCAGGGCTGCCCTCAGCCTGGAGGCCGGGCTTTAAATCTCGCTTTCCACAGGATGTGCAGAAGGCCATGCTAAAGAGAGTGTGCGCTACTCTCAGAGGGGGAGGGAAGTTAGGGGAACAGCTTCCAAACAGATTTGAGATAACTCAGACAGAATCCGAAGAGGGGAGAACCACCAGCTTAAGGATGTAATGGTCAAAGTTCAGGCTGGAGATGAGCAGTGGTTAGAACAGAGGAGAGAGAAGGGAGGCAGCCAGGCAGAGCAGCAGACAGCAATGTGTTGACACTAGAAACAAAGGAATCACACTTCCTTACAAACACCTACCAGTGATGTATTTGGGGATCTCCTGAGACGTGCCCTCAGGGCCTGCTTTCCAGCCTCCTTTCTTCTTAAACATGGTTTTGGAGGAAGACTGCTCGTTCACATCAGACTCGGGGAGCACGTGAGGGCTCATCTTGATTTGCCACTGCTGTGAGGCTCCAGAATGAAGATCTAGGACATTTTCAAAAACAAAACGAAAAGAAGTATGTCACCCACACCAGAGACAGGATTACAGTAGAGAATTAACTTGTTAACCCTACAACCACCCTATAATTTTTATTACTTGCTTTCCCCCCCCCCCCCCCCACACACACACACAAGCACAGGTTATGAGGATGAACTCAGGTCTCCAGGCTCACCTACCAAGTGCTTTTACCCTCTGAGCCATCTCACAGGTCCTACTATCTTTTTTTTAAGAAGGATCTTGGGTAGGAAGGTAACTTTCACAAGGACAAGCCCAAGGTCACAGCACAACAGGTAGTCATGTCAGTGGGACACACTAACAGGTACAACAGTGATCACACTAATGTGACATGTTAACAGAAACAGGGACATTTTCTCCTTTTGAGATTTCCAGTGTAACATGAATTATTAATCCAAGCCCTAAAACTGCTATGGTATAAATGTTTGCAAACAGGAGAGAGGTTAGTGGAGAATTTTACAGGGTTCCTGTTTATTCCACTAGAATGTGAATTATTAAGTCACTATAATCTTAAAACACATTAAAAGACTTGTCACTGTGAGATTTAAATGAGATAATATTTGGGAAGGGTGTATCACATGTCAAGATCGTAGTCCTCTATTTCTACATCTAAATCTAGCACTTAAGAATTAAAGCTAGAGCCGGGCGGTGGTGGCGTACGCCTTTAATCCCAGCACTCGGGAGGCAGAGCCAGGCGGATCTCTGTGAGTTCGAGGCCAGCCTGGGCTACAGAGTGAGTTCCGGGAAAGGCGCAAAGCTACACAGAAAAACCCTGTCTCGAAAAACAAAAACAAAAAAAAAAGAATTAAAGCTAGGTGCTGGAGAGATGGCTCAGAGGTTAAGAGCAATGACTGCTCTTCCAGAGGTCCTGAGTTCAATTCTCATCACCCACATGGGGGCTCACAACCATCTGTAATAAGATCTGATGATCTTTCCTGGTGTGCAGAAAAACATGAAGACAGAACACTACATAAATAATAAATAAACAAATCTTACGAGAGAGAGAGAGAGAGAGAGAGAGAGAGAGAGAGAGAGAGAGAGAGAGAGAGAACGAACGTAAATCTAACGTTTACTTATTCGGGCCTAAAGCAGGCTGTTCTTTAAGCCAGCTTTCCGAACTGTCGTCCTCTACTGCTGTCCCAGTGAGAACGTCTCCACCCTACCATTTCAACAAGGGTCTGAAATGACCACATTGGTTAAATAGTGATACACCAACTATATGTATTTCTCTTAGGAAACACAGAAGTATAACTTAAATCAAACATACAGCTCTAAAATATGCACAATCGTACTACAGTAGCATGTCTTACAAAGTCAAGTGAACCCTGAGTGAACAGCAAACCTCCACTCCGATGAAAAGTATCTCTCCTCCTTCCCTCCCCTTTTTCTCTTTTCTTCTCTTCCTATGTAAAACACACACACACACACACACACACACACACACACACACACACACACACGTAATGAGTAGAAGAGAGAGTTTAATCTCATACAGATTGTAATTTTATGAATCATTATCACACAGACTCAAACATGGCACACAAGGTCAGAGGACAACTTTCAAAAATCAGTTCTCTCCTTCCACCATGGATTTAGGAAATGGAACCCAAGTGGTCAGGCTTGGATGGCCTGGGCATCTCCCACTGAGCACATGACCCAGTGAGCACATGACCCAGTGAGTACTAACCCACTGGGTACTGACCCAGAGTTCTGACCCAGTGAGTACTGACCCACTGAGCATATGACTCACTGAGCACCTTACTCACTAAGTACTGATCCACTGAGTACTGATCCACTGAGCACCTGATCCACTGAGTACTGACCACTGAGTACTTACCCACTGAGCACATGACCCACTGAGCATCTTACCAGGCTGTAATTTTAAAGTCTAGAAACAATTCACACTGGTGGGTTCGATTGCCTTCCTTTCTTTTGCAAAACAAAAGAATGAGATTGAAAAGTGTTAAGTGACTCACGTGGGGTGACCCCACAGCTGAGAGTCAAACCCCAGGCAGAGCTCTAGTGTCTCCACCCTTTGGCAATGGCTGAAGAGGAAAGCAGCTGGGGACTGACACTTGGGGCAGTTCCCTCCGGCTCTCTACACACCAGGGATCTAAGGGTTAACTGGGGTTACAGGAGAACTTTAACAAGAAGGCAGATTGCAAGTACAAACTTTGATAACAAGAGTTTTCTGCATCTCTCTTTAAACCAATTTAAATCGTTTACTTCTGAGATGACGTTCAGCAAACAAAACTGGCAAAAGCAATTTAATGGAAAATGAGGTGGAAAGAACAGCGTGTGCATCTTACCTTGTTTTTGAGTTTGGGAAGGTCTTCCTGCTCCAAAATGATGCTTTCCACCTCTGTCGGACACAAAGCCAGAGGATAAAGTCACACTAGTGGGCTGGTTTCTCATTTTCTTAGCATGTTTTCTTTCTTTTGCATTAGACATTCTGGAAAGAAAGTAATACACTTAATAGAGGGAGCAAAAAACTCTCATTTCACAAATAATGAATTGCCAGGCATGGCTGCTCACATCAGCATTTGGGAGGCAGAGGCAGGAAGCTCAAGAGTTCAAGGCCAGCCTTAGTTACACAGGACAAGGCCAGCCTGGGCTACATAAGACCCTATTTCAAAACACAACAAAAAGATTTAACTTTAAAATGGGCCAGCAAGATGATTCAGCAGGTGAGGTGCTTGCCCTGCGTTCAATCTGAGACCAGAACAGTGCAAAGAGAGAGCCTACTCCTGAGTTGTCCTCTGACAGCTACATGCCCCCTATGGCTTACTCCCAAGCCCCACACAAATAAATAATAAAGGTAGAAATAATAAATTTAATAAATACTTATATAACTCAAAATCTGATGACACCAAAATGTTACCATATTAATCTATTGCAGGCATTCCAAAAAAGAGAAATTTCAATGACATCATGAATGGTACCCATTCCCCATCTCAATAGAAAGAAGTACATCCTTTACACACGTGAAGCAGAGGACCGGATCCCTCTCCATCCTCCACCCTTGCACACGTGAAGCAGAGGACCGGATCCCTCTCCATCCTCCACCCTTGCACACGTGAAGCAGAGGACCGGATCCCTCTCCATCCTCCACCCTTGCACACGTGAAGCAGAGGACCAGATCCCTCTCCATCCTCCACCCTTGCACACGTGAAGCAGAGGACCGGATCCCTCTCCATCCTCCACCCTTGCACACGTGAAGCAGAGGACCAGATCCCTCTCCATCCTCCACCCTCGCACACGTGAAGCAGAGGCCCCCATCCCTCTCCATCCTCCACCCTTGCACACGTGAAGCAGAGGACCAGATCCCTCTCCATCCTCCACCCTTGCACACACGAAGCAGAGGACCAGATCCCTCTCCATCCTCCACCCTTGCACACATGAAGCAGAGGACCAGATCCCTCTCCATCCTCCACCCTCGCACACGTGAAGCAGAGGACCAGATCCCTCTCCATCCTCCACCCTTGCACACATGAAGCAGAGGCCCCGGATCCCTCTCCATCCTCCACCCTTGCACACGTGAAGCAGAGGCCCTGGATCCTTCTCTAATCTCTTGTGGACAAAGAAAAGCAGAGAAATAATGACCAGTACTGCAGTGATGGCGTGCCAATGATGGCGTGCCAATGATGGCATGCTCTACTGTGGAATGAAGGACACCTGGAATCCTTCAACTGAGGAGATGGAATTTAGTAGCAGTACTTGTCTAACTTCAGTGTGTGTGTTCCAACCCCTGCTTGGCCACTTACTGCCAAAGTATGAGCTTGGACTGTCTCCCTAAGCCTTAGCTTCTCTCCGTAAAGCAGAGCGAGCACCCACCTCGTGGTTGCTCTATTGGATAAAAAAGTATTGGATAAAAATGCAGAAGGCAGAATGGTGTGGGCTTTGGTTTCTGTGTGTGTAACAGCAGCACTGGAGCTGGGCTTGTCCAATCTGGATCATCCACGTTCTTAAAAACATTTTGCTGTTGAGGGGGTAGATTTGAAACAGGGTTCCTCTGTGTAATCCTAGCTAGCCTCGAATTTACAGAGATCCACTTAGGAAGCTTCCTGTAAGTGCCAGGATTAAAGACATGCACCACCACCACTCCCATCCAAAAAAAAGAAAAAGGAAAAGAAAAAGAAAGAAAAGAAAGAAAGCAGTACATTTCTTAGCAAGATGTAGTGCTGCTGTGTGCTTAGAAACCCAGCACTCAGAGCTAGAGGTGGGGGCTGGGCAGAAGAGACCAACCTGAGCTACACAGCTTGTACCAGGCCAGCCAGGGCTTCACACAGCATGACTTTGTCTCAAAAAACAAACAACAGAAAAGTTTCTTGATGAAATTGTTCCAACTGGCATATTTTACATTGCCAAATAATTAAACTACATGCAAATGCTAACAATGTATAAAGTGGCATGAGATAAGATCACTAAAATTAAATTACTTACAACATTTTATCTTGGTTCTTAGATGAACTAAGAGGCACCAGAATAAATTATAACTAAAACATTTGATTCCAAATTGAAGATAAACTACTGATATTTTCATTGAGACTACCGAGCCGAGGCTAGCTAGCTGTATCTTTAACATACAAGAGCAACAGAATGATTTTGACTTCAAGTGAAAACACATAAAGAATGACACTATCACAGAACCTGATGGATTTACTTAGTGGTTCCCAAATCTGGACCTCAACACCCTCTGATCAATTTGAAACACTTGTTTTCTTTTTTTGAAATAAATCCATAACACGGCTGACTAGAGATGTTACTTTTAACAAAACCCTATGCAATGTAACTTAAAGACCTGAAAGGTTATTGTAACACAATATGCATTTCTGTATGTGTTTTCCACACCTACACTAGGTGACACTCAGAAATGGAGTTTTGAACCTAGAGGACTGTCACATCAACGGGACCAACACAGGCACGGCATAGCCCATAAAGCTGGAGACAGGCCCTGAAAGCCCTCACCCGCCCCATGCCACAGCCATTCACTGTTTTGCTGGTGGAGGGAAGGGAGAAAAGGTACCCGGTAGGGACACTGGAGCTAGGAAAACTCAGAATAGAAGTTACCAGGCCTGCATTTCAATTCTGTAACATCAGAATTCACTTCTACCCACACACAGAATTCATGTAGACCACGGCAAAGACGAGTGTGCTATTCTTGTGCCTCCAAGAGAAGGTAGCCAAGCCACTGGTGACTTAATTTTCCAAGCTGCTGAACATTCTGAGATTCAATCCAGGCTTGCTAGTTCCATTCACTATTCCTAAAACTCAAAACAAGTGGAGACTGAGAGCACCCATAAAATATACTACACAGGGAAAGAATATGCAATCTCAGTTAAAACCAGTAAGAAAATCTGAGCTGTAATTTTTGTTCGGGAATCTACTGTGTGAACACAGGATTGAGAACTCAGCAGGACTATAGCAGGAAGATGGGAAGAAGAGGACAGAACCAAATAGGCAGTAGAGACCACGCAGGAAGTTCTTTTATTCCAGGATGAAGCCCCACACCAGTGAAAAAGATTCCCAATGTTCTTGAATAATAACATGCACATATAAATGAAGTGTGACTATAAAGCATACATTAACAAGGTAGGAACATCTATCCCAGGACTATTCCTTCTGACACAGCATGACCTCCCTAGCGACCAGCTTGAGATGGGGGGGAGGACTATACATAGCCTCAGAGCTTCTTCAACTGTGGGTCACAACCCCATATGGAGTCATGTAGATGAATGTGGGGTGATGAAAAAATCTAGCAAGAATAATTAAAAATCAAATGTGTAATGAATCTGAGGTGTTTCTGGCAGTATTCAGCTGTGTTGTGCCATGTGCCTTCACTGCAGCCTCAGTTCAGCACACAGAACTCATGTGCTTTGACAATCCATGCTTACATACCATGCAACACCAGCAAATGCCGCCTGAGACATCTCAGCCAAGATTCCAGGCAAGTTATTAATCCAGGGTTTTTACTGTACATACATGTTTACCCTGTTAAGAAACAAATAAGGTGGGCGGTGGTGGCGCACGCCTTTAATCCCAGCTCTTGGGAGACAGAGCCAGGCAGATCTCTGTGAGTTTGAGGCCAGCCTGGTCTAAAGAGAGATCCAGTTTTGGCACCAAAACTACACAGACACCAAACAAACAAACAAAAACAAAAACAACCAAAGAAAAAACAAACAATGTTATAAAAACAGGCTTGGGCTGGAGAGATGGCTCAGAGGTTAAGAGCACTGACTGCTCTTCCAGAGGTCCTGAATTCAATTCCCAGCACCCACATGGTGGCTCACAACCATCTGTAATGAGATCTGGCACCCTCTTCTGTGTACGTAATAAATAAATAAATCTTAAAAAAAAAATGCTTAAGTTTTTCCTAAAAGGATTCTCATCATGTGCCAAATTAGTACAACTTTGGATTGTGTTATGTTGCATTGTTTAATTTCAAAAACTGCTGTTTGAGTTGCTAACTTGTTTTTTTTTAAATCATTAATTTGGTTTGGGATGATAGACTTTTCCAACAACTGGCCCTAATGATAGTTCTGCTTGTACTACATATTTAGGCAAAATGTCATTTCAGCACTGACTATTACAAAATTAAATAGATCAGCTCTGAAAAACACTTTACATGCTTTATGTTCTGCAGTATCAAATCGCCCAGACTCGTCTTTATGAAAAAATAAACAGGCACATCTACTTCAGAGAGTGCTAATTCGTTTTTATCTTTAGTAAATGGTAAAATTACACCAAATACACTACAGAATTGCTTTAAAATAAACTCCTTTATGATATATTATCGGTAACTGATCTGTACATCTACTTTATATACCTGGGGTGGTGAATGGGAAAACGCTGAAGTCGTGAGCTAGAGGAAGTGCCTGAAACCAGTCCCCAGGCACGGAAGCATGGGATGAGGAGAGGCAGCAGACAACACACTACACCTCGGCTTGGTTCCCCCGAACGACCCACCCCGGCCCTTTAGGGAACCAGGAAAGGGATGCAAGCGCATTCCGGGGGCAGTGGGTTCTGCCTGGCCGGGCGAGCACCAGCGTAAAGCACGAGCGCAGCAGCCACAGGCTCCGGGCTGGGAGAGGGCCCGCCCGGGCAGCATGGACCTCGGCATGAGGAGATGCCCCGGGCCGACCCCGCCACTGCCGGCGCGCGGCCCCACACGCGGCCCCCGCGAGCTGACGGACCCCGCCGGGCACGAACCTCACCACCAACCTGCCAGACGCTCTGAGGGTCTCCCGGGTCAGAACGCTCCCACCGCAGCGGCTGAGAGAGCGAGCTGAGGACGCATGCGCCAACACGGCTGCTTCCTCCACGTGTCCCGGAGTCGCGCGCGAACTACAATTCCCATCATGCGCTGCGAACCCGCCCGGGGCGGTGCCTGAGGCAAAAACCCTAGTGCCTAGGGTGCTCTGGTCAGAAGAGTGAGAAGAGTTGTGGTAGAGTCGTCTTCTGGAGGGTCTTCGTGAGAGGATTAGCATGTCGTCCGTAATCAGAAAGGTGATCAGCACCACAAAAGCCCCGGCGGCCATTGGTGCCTACAGGTAATGTTTCTTATGGTAGCACTGAAGGACCGGGTGTACGCGGGTCGCGAGTTTGGAACTGCGGCCGCTGGAGGTCTGAGTGGAAGAGGGTCTCAGAACCAACCCCTTATAACGCGCGAGGAAGCTGAGTCCAGAAAGGGGACTTTGCGCCCAGATCCCCTCAGGGAATAGGAGAGCCTCAGTGTGACCAGAAGCTGGCTCTCCTGGGACTTTGCCCCCATCTGCAGCTGCCTGGCTCTAGAGCCATGCTTGCCTCTCGCATGGCATGGTTAGAAGTGGTATCACCCACCCACCACCCACTCCCTCGGCTTTCGTCGTTGTAGCTTCTGGTTTTGGTTTTCGTGACAACTTTATTGAGATATAATAAACAAGCCGTAGAATTCACATTCCTTTAATGGATACAATTCAGTGGCTTTTACTCTGCTCAAAAGTTGGGTGGCCATCACCACTTTCTATCAAAACGTTTACACCCATCCTGAAATAAGCTTTCCCTACACATGACCTCTTCCCCGGGCCCCTCACAGCCACTTATGTACTTCCCATCACTACAGGATTCACCTATTAAAGACGTGCCCTCTAAAAACAATCATACACTATGTGGTCCTCTGTGACGGGCTTCTTTTACTAGCATGAAGTTTGACCTATCCCTTTCTTAATTCACAAGAGTAACCCGTCAACAGATGTGCTTGACTCATGTGGACAGCTGATGTCACAGGAATATTCTGCAAATCCCTGTATGTCTATCCAAGTCCCTGGTTTTTACAACATGTAGGCATGTACTGTGATGCTTATGAATTGTTTGCCCATGTTTATTTATCACTAATATTAAATGCAAGTAACACCAAAAGTGATTTTTGAGATTGCCCTATATACTATAACTAAACATACATGTACTGGATGAAGAAATAAATCACCCTTTGACATTTCACTTGCCAGAAGTGCTTTTAAATAGAAATGGTACTCTCTTTTCCCTTTGTTTTGTGGGGCCTGTGAAGGACAGGGTCTCACTGTATATGCAGCTCAGACTAACCTGGTACCTGCTGGTCTGTTTCAGCGTTCTTAGCTCTGAGATGGGGACCAACACATCTGGCTTAAAACCTTATTTTCTCAAAACGCCTCAGCTTCAAAAATCCCTGGATCATCTCTTATGTGTTTTTGCAAACTTTCTCCTTGCTAATTTCTAAGTATTCACAAAAGTATGTCTAGAGCTAATTTTCCTTTTGAAAAAGTAGTTTCTGATCTCGTGTCTCTTCACTGTCAATCCGAGCTGAAGATTTTCTACAGCTGCAACATTTCAAAAGTGGAAGATGTGTAGTGGATGCCAAATACTTAAGTGATGCAAAAATGTGTGAGAAGTAATGCAGTGTGAAAGGCCTTCAGCTATATATCAAAAAGAAAGCATTGGTTTAGTGGATGTTGTGTGGCAGGCACCACGGAACCACCTTTTCTCCTCTAAGTTGTCTCTCTATTTTCAAAAGGACAAGCTCAAGGTCAACCATTTCAAGGTCATAGTCTGCAAGTGAAATTCTCTAGAGAGAATTCCAATGTGCTGAGCCTTTCAGCCCTCAGTGTTGGGATGGATGGGGTGTTGTCACTAATTAGCTAGTCAACTCAGCACATTTCAGGACACTGAGGGCAGAGTCTGGAGGGATTGCAACATCAGAGCTGTTATGTGGCTTTCCATTTTGTTGGCATAACCATGATGTGGCACAGATCAGGACTGGAAGCTTAACTGGAATGTTTTTGAAAGTTTTACTGCCCTTGATTTTAGGGTTGGTTTGGTTTGGGGTAGATGTTTTCTGTGTGTGATTTGTTTAGACAATCTCACTCTCTAGTCCCAACCAGCCTAGAACTCACCACACATCCCAGGCTAGCCTCACACGTGGTGATCCTTCTAAGTACAGCCTGAGTACAGGAAGTATAGGTTTGGACCATCATGCCTTGTGTATTTCTGGCCAGGAAGTAGAAAAAAAATGCTTTTAAATGTCTGGAACCTGCACAGGTGAGAGGGTTCAGGAGGTAAAAGCATCTAAGGGCTGACTTTGATCCTGAGAGCTATGTGGTACAAGGAGAGAACCGACTCCTCCAGTGTCTACCATCGTGCATCCAACACACACACACAACACACACACACACACACACACACACACACACACACTAAGTAAAATGTATTTCAAAAAATTTAGGACTCAGCAGTTAAGAGCACTTCCTGCCCTTGCACAGGACCCAAGTTTAGTTCCCTGTACCCACATCTGGTAGTAATCCAGTTCCAGGGGATCTGATGTCCTCTTCTTTTTTTTTTTTTTTTTTTTTTTTTTTGGTTTTTCGAGACAGGGTTTCTCTGTGTAGCTTTGCGCCTTTCCTGGAACTCACTTGGTAGCCCAGGCTGGCCTCGAACTCACAGAGATCCGCCTGGCTCTGCCTCCCGAGTGCTGGGATTAAAGGCATGCGACACCACCGCCCGGCCTGATGTCCTCTTCTGGCCTCAGGGCACCCATGCACAATGTGGCATACACTCACACAAATACATACACACATAAATAAAAATAAAGTCTATTTATAAAAACTATTTTATTGTTTTATGTGTATGAAGGTTTTGTTTGCATTTATCTATGTACACTACATACCTGAAGAGGCCAGAAGAGGGCACCAGATTCCCCAGCACTGGAGTTACAGACAGTTGTGTGCTACCATGTGGATGCCTGAAATCGAACCTGGGTCCTCTGCAAGAGCAGCAGCAAGTGCTCTTAACAACTGAACCAACTCTCCAGCCCCAAAATAAAATCTTTGAAAAAAAAAAAATACAAGACACTTTCTGGAACCTAACAACTGGATGAGTAGGATTCTCATTCCCAAAAAGTATCAAGTAGCCAATTGTTTTTTTGTGAAATAACTTCTTTAAATCTTTAATTAAGTAGCCTCAGCTCCAGTGATAACTTTTGATTTTCTGAATAAGTGGATTTCCTTTTACTATCATAAAGTTTTTGATTATTGATAATACACCTGAGTTTAAACTTTTTCAAGGTATTGGGAGAACTGAAGCTATTTTGTGAAGGGCCTAGTGCAAATGGCCTAATTCCACAAGGGTCAGTTAATAGTGTTAACTAATGGGATTGTTGAACCCGAGAAAAACTTACACACTAACAAGCCCAACAGTTACCTGTTTCTGGATAGAGGTGAGGGAGAGCCAAGAGTGGAGAAGAACCCAGGCTCTCTGCATTGTCGGTCACCTCCAGCACTTCGAGGTCCTGCAGAGAACATGCCTGTGACAGCCAGGATTGCTGGTGCTGAGTGCTTAGCCTAGCAGCAGCGGCAGAGATAGCATGCATGTTGTGTGCAGAGAGTCACCCTACACAGCTACAGAGGTGTGGCTCTACCCCAGAAGTTTACAGTCTAACATACTCTGGGAGATGGACTCAGAATAGAACATTGCCATAACATTCCTCAAAACCAGGCATAGTGGCCCAGTCCTTTCATCCCAGCACTCAGGAGGCAGACTCTGTGAGTTCAGGGTCAGCTGGGGCTACATACAGAGTGGCATCCTGTCTCAAGAAAACAGAAAGTTCCTTAAAGCCCAGGGTGGTGGTGTGTGACTGACTGTACTTTATCTGTGTGTTGTGGTAGTATATATCTGTAAGTGAAGCACTCAGGAGGCAGAGGCAGGGGGATCACCATAAATTCAAGCCAGCCTAGACTACACAGCAGGTTTCAAGTAGACCAGGACTACATGATGAAGCCCTGTCTCAAAAGCAAAAGCAACCCCCGCCCCCAAAGTGCTATTTTTGAGCAGGGTGGTGGTGCACACCTTTAATCCCAGCACTTGGGAGACAGAGGCAGGCAGATCTCTATGAATTTGAGGACAGCCAAGGATACAAAGAAACCCTGTCTCAAAAAAACTTTTAAAATACTATTTTAAGGAGGAGACCTCTGTGCTGTAGTGAAGACACTAGAGGGTGTGGGGTTGGTTTCAGTGTAATCGCATATGAAACGACAATGGAAGAAAAGGGGATTGAAGTATCTCTATAATGAAGTATGCCAGAGCTGTAAAAATTAATGAAAAATGTGCATACGCAAGTTCACAGTAAACTGTGCAGAATGACGTGCTCTCAAAATGCATCTAGAGCTATACAACAAGCAGTAACTAGCCTTTCTCCCAGGGGGTACCTTTGCTGGGATTCATCAAACAATATAGTCATCCATTGGATCAGTGGTTTGTTTTGTTTATTGGAACATTGTTTCCAAACATTCATGCCAAATTTTGGATGTGTTTTCATTCTCATTTACATAGTTGCCTGGGGGATGGGATAGTCTGGGTAGTATGTTGACTATATGTTGAAATTTTAAGAAATGGCTCAGTTGTTTTCCGGAGTGTGTCCTGTTAAGTGTGTGTGAAGGCCCGGCACTCTCCTTTTTCCGGTGCATTTTGCTCTTCACGGGTGTGACGTGTTCCTGGCACTGCTGTGATGTCAGTGGCATCTTAGAGTTTAGATTTGTGTATCTGTGAATAGTCTCTTTCCGGCACTCCTTAGTAGTTGGTATATCTTACGGATATCTACCAAAATCAAGTGCCTGTGTTTTATCAGGTTGTGTATCATTATTATTTAGTTACAAATTCTTCATATATTCTGGGTTCAAGTCCTTTGCTGTAAATATTGTAAATATGTTGTAAATATTCTCTCCCACCCTCTGACTTTTTTACCTTTTCTTTTTTTTTGGGGGGGGGGGGTTCAAGATAGGGTTTCTCTGTGTAGCTTTGCACCTTTCCTGGAACTCGCTTTGGAGACCAGGCTGGCCTCGAACTCACAGAGATCTGCCTGGCTCTGCCTCCCGAATGCTGGGATTAAAGGCGTGCGCCGCCGCCGCCGCCGCCGCCGCCGCCGCCGCCGCCGCCGCCGCCGCCGCCGCCGCCGCCGCCACCCAGCCTTTTTTACATTCTTAAAGATGTCTTTCAATAAACAAAACTTTAATTTATTAAAAGTCATAATTATCAGTTTTTTATTTTACAAATTGCACTTTCTGTATCTTAGTAAGTGATTATTTTAGTATTAACTTTTATGTTGTCTATTTTACATGTACATTGGCTTTTGTTCATTTCAGCCAAGCTGTGCTAGTGGACAGGACCGTTTACATCTCTGGACAAGTAGGCATGGATCCTTCCAGTGGACAGCTTGTGCCAGGAGGAGTAGTAGAAGAAGCTAAACAGGTGAGTCACCTCCAGATTAGAGGCTCTTTCTATGTATACTGTGTATACTGAGCAGTATTGATAGTCTATGACCCTGATTAGTGTGGTAGACATCAACAGATAGATGTGTTTTCAGGTAGTCACCACTTGATTTAAGATTTTTTAAAACCTAATTTTAGATTTATTTATTTTATGTATGTCTTAGAGATTTATTGTCGTGAAGAGATACCATGACCGTGGCAATTCTTATCAAGGAAAACATTTAACTGGGACTGGCTTACAGTTTCAGAGGTTTAGTCCATTATCATCATGGTGGGAAGCATGGTGGCATGCAAGCAGACATGGTGCTGGAGAAGGAGCTGAGAGTTCTATATCTGGATCCACAGGCAGCAGGAAGAGAATGAGAAACACTAGGCTTGGCTTGAGCTTCTGACACCTCAAAGCCCACCCCCAGTGACACACTTCCTCCAACAAGGCCATATCTCCCAATATTGCCAGTTTCTATGAGCCTAGGGGGCTGTTTTCATTCGAACTATCACATTCCACTCCCTGCCTCGCAGAGCCTTATAGCTGTATCATAAGGCAAACTGCATTTAGTCCAACTTCAAAAGTCCCCATAGTCTACAACAGTCTCAATATTGTCTAAAAGTCCAAAGTTCAGAGTCTCCTCTGAGATTCATGTGATCTTTTAACTGTAATCTCCTATAAAATTTAAGTGAAAAAGCAGATCACATATTTCCAGCATACAATGGCACAGGATATACATTACCATTCTGAATAGGAGGAAAGGGAAAATATACTGGTGAGGAAATACTGAGCCAAAGCAAGACCAAAAACCAGTCAGGCAAACTCTAAACTCTGCATCTCCATGTCTGATGTCAAAATGCCTCTTCAGATCTCCAACTCCATTCAGCTTTGTTGACTGCAGCACACTTCTTTCTCTTAGGCTGGTTCTACTCCTCAATAGCAGTTTTCCTCAGCAAGTGTATCCCATGGCTCTGACATCTCCATCTTGGGTTCTCCAAGGCAATCCAGGCTTCAACTTCACAGCTTCATAAAATGGCCTCTCTAGGCCTCCATTCAGGGATACCCCTGACACATACCTGGCTTCAGCGGATTTCCTTAGTCAGAGAGAGATTCCATAACCCCTTTCTTCTATCCTTGACACTAAAGCCAGAACTATGTGCCCAAAACTGTCCAAGTTGTGTTGCTTGTTGGGGCTGGCCCCCTTGTTCAATTACATCTTTACCAGCTTTCTGTTTTTGATGATTTCCTTCACTGCCTAAGCTTGTCTGACCTCAAACTCAGAGATTCACCTGCCTTTGCCTCCAGAGTGCTGGGATTAAAGGTGTGCAATACCACACGCTGCTCTAAACTTTGAATTCCTTTTCATAAGTTGGAAGTTTAGCAGGGTAGGGTTTTGCCCTGAGGTCACCACTCCCTTTATCCCATTTAATATCAGGATTTTCTTTAATCTGTTTGTCTCCTTGAACACTTAGCTCTATTCCACTTCCTGGTGCCCCTTTTCTCTTCAGATAGTACATTTTGTAACTTTCCTTGTTCAGCCTGTTCCTTTTCCTTATAGATCTGCACAAATGTGGCTACTAAAAACAAAACAACATAGTCAATACTAGGCTATCTGGAAATGTCCTCTGGCAAGCTGTAAATCCATAACTCTTCAATTGACCCTCAGGCATATTTGTTGGACAAAGGCAGAAAACAGACACATTTTCACCAAAATATCATAAGAACGGTCTATAGGCCACAAACAATATTCTTCTCCTCTGAAACCTCTTGATCCAGGTCCCCACAGTTCAAGTCACACTTAGCACCATCATCCATGTTTCTGCTAGGATGGCCCATGAAGCCCCACTTAAAGCACATAACTCCTCTTCTAATCCAAAGTCCACATTCCTCCAAAGAAAAGCGTGGTCTGGCCTGTCACAGTAATACCCCAGTGTGGTGGTTTGAATAGGTATCGCCCCATAGACTCATGTGTTTGAATACTTGATCTATAGGGAGTGGCACTATAGGTGTGGCCTGTTGGAGTGGGTGTGGCCTTGTAGAAAGTGTGTCACTGTGGGGGGAAGGGTGGCTTTGAGGTCTCATATGCTCAAGGTACACCCAGTGTGGGACACAGTTCACTTCCTTTTGCCTGCGGATCGAGATGTAGACCTCTCAGCTCCTTCTCTAGCATCGTGTCTGCCTGCCTACCACCATGCTTCTTGCCATGATGATAATGGACTGAATCCCTGAAACTGTAAGCCAGCTCCATTTAAATGCTTTCTTTTATAAGAGTTGCCATGGTCATGGTGTCTCTTACAGCAATAGAAACCCTAACTAAGACACCCAGTCCCTGGTACCAGCTTCTATATTCGTTAGGTTTTTATTGCTTGAGCTTCTGAGACCTCAAAGCCTGCCCCCAGTGATACACTTCCTCCAACAACACCACACCTACTCCAAGGCCACATTTCCCATAGTGCCAGTCCCTATGAGCCTATGTTTTCATTCAAACTACCACAATGTGTATGAATAATTTGCCTGTATACATGTGTGTACACCACATGTGTGCCTGTTGGATTCCCTGGAACTGGGGTTACAGGTGGTCATGAGCCACCATGTAGTGCTGGGAATCCAACCCTGGTCCTCTGCAACAGCAACAAGTGCTCTTAACCATGGAGCCATCAATCCAGCCTCTTTAAGATGGTTTAACAATAGAGAAGAGTGGGAGTCTCCTGCTTATCACCTGTGTGCTGATGTGTCCTGATAGGCTGGAAAGTTTATTTTCAGGGACAATGTCCTCCCACCTCTCCCCAAAGTATGTCACCACCACAGAAGTAAAAAAGTCAACATTGGTTAGTAAGAGTAAAATATCAACAATGACATGCGACATGCTTAAAAAAAAAAAAAAAAAAGAGTGGAAGCTCGGGATATAGGCCTAGTATACACCAAGTCCTGAATTCCATCTGTGTGTGTGTGTGTGTGTGTGTGTGTGTGTGTGTGTGTGTGTGTGAGAGAGAGAGAGAGAGAGAGAGAGAGAGAGAGAGAGAGAGAGAGAGAGAGAGACACAACACACATGAGAAATTCTGTTCTAATCCATGAGTCATTTGTAAGACCCAAGATAGAACACAACCTAAATGTCTATCTTTACGGGATCTATACCCTAGATCTATGCAACTAATTTATACAAAAAGCTCTCTAATATTAATTGCTACATGGTAAAAGCAAAGCAAGATACAGGATGAAATGTACCATATACTACCATGTGTACATCCAGGACTGCACAGTAAGACCCTGTCTCAAAAAAAGGAAAAAAAGAAAGGATGTGGGAGGTAGGTATATTTGTGGATGAGGCTGTGGTTCAGTTGGTCAAATGCTTGCCCAGTATGCACAAAGCCCTGGACTCATCCCCAGTACCACATAAAACCAAGCATGGTGGTGTACACCTTTAATCCTGCATTTGGTGAATGCAGGAGTATCAGAAACTGCAGACCGTCCTCAGCTGCATAGTATGCTTGAGGCTAGCCTGTATCCTGTCCAAAAAACAACAAACATGGTTATGCTAGTATAGGCATCACTGTTTCTAGAAGGATATAGAAGAAATTTGGTTTTTATTTGAGATGTGTGGGTGTTTTTCTGCATGTCTGCCTGTGTGCCGTGTATGTGCCTGCTGCTTTCTTAGGTCAAAAAAGGACATCAGATCCTCTGGAACTGGAGTTATAGATAACTGAAAAATGTCATGTGGGTTCTAGAAATTGAACCTGGGTCATCTGAAAGAGCAACCAGTGCTCTTAACCACTGAGCCATCTCTCTACCCCATATACAAAATGTGAAATTGTGGTTATTTCTGGAGAGTGGAAGAGAAGGGATGAGGTATGGTTTTTATTATATATTTTAAATAGTTTGCTTTATTCATATATTAAGGGGCTAGAGAGATGGCTAGGGACTGAAAAGCAGCCTATTTCTCTTGCGGAGGACCCAAGTTTGGTTTGTAGCACCCACATCAGATAGGTCACAGTAGCTGGTAATTCTAGCTCCCAGGGAATCTGACCTCTGGTCTTTGTGAGTACCTGTACTCACATGTATGTACCCACACAGAAACACACACACACACACACACACACACACACACACACACACACACACACACATAATTAAAAATAAATCTAAAAAAAATCAAATATTATATTGTTACCACCTAAATGGAGAGGAAGAAGAGTAAATTGAGGCTAGAATTTTTAAAATAAGGTTTTTCCAGAGACCTCAGTGTCAAACATATATATAAAACTCATAATGATGGTGTGATTATTTGAGGTTTATTTTGGATTTTGGGGGAGAGGGGTTGTTTGGGTTTTGAGACAGGATCTCATGAAGCTTAGGCTGGATTTGAATTCACTATGCAGCCATAGGTGACCCTTGAACTCCTCATCCTCTTGCCTTAACCAACCATATCCATCTCTATTCCAGTATTCCTACAGAATAATACAGTCTTTTCACTACATTTCAGAGAGATTCAGTCCACTAAAGGAAACCAATACATAACTGACCGTGTGGAAACATCAGTTAGAGTAATTCTGTACCATTGGCACCTCTGACCTCTCTTGGCTTGATTCACAGGCTCTAACAAACTTGGGTGAGATTCTGAAAGCTGCAGGCTGTGACTTCACTAATGGTGAGCAACTGTCTTTGTTCAGTGTTAGTTGCTGGGTTTTGTTGTTTGTGTTATATACAGTGGTCAGGATTCAACTCATGGCCTCATGCATGTCAGGCAAGCATTCCACCATTGAGCCACACCCCTACCACTGTTGATGTGTGTTGTTCGGTGTTTCCTTGGTCTTTGTGAAGGACATACGACACCCGACAGCATGTCATGGTCTGGGAAACAACACTGTCATTCCATTTCTTCAGTCCCATTTGAGTCCTGTTCTCATTGAGATAGTCATAAAATCATACACTGCCTTTCTAAGTCTTGTTTTGAGTCTGATGAATGAAAACATTTATCTTCTAGTGGTAAAGACAACTGTTTTGTTGGCTGACATAAATGACTTTGGCACGGTCAATGAAATCTACAAAATGTGTGAGTAATTTGTCTTTATTCCTGCTTACTTTTAAAGGGAAATAAATCTGCTAATATAAATGAGTATCATTGGCAAGTAAAAGTGACGGAGATGTTAAAATGCTCTTTTGTCCTGACACAGTCCACCTTCTGCTTGGAAACAGACAGTATGCCCTCATGGAAAAGATCTAATAATATTTCTCTCGAGGTTCCGAAAAATAGAAGATACATAAACCCTGCAGGTTCTTTTTCCTAAAGCTTAATTTTATTATTTGTTTCTTTGGCTTTTTAAGCCTTACCCTAAATTTTTTTAGACAGATAGGCTTATTGCTGTTGCTATGATATGATCTAGCTACTGTCTTTGTTCTGGCTCTCTCCAAATCAGGAGTTGTTATTTAACATTTCCATGCTTGAATTTCTTAGTATGTAAAGAAAGGACAGTGTTCTGCTACCTTAGGAGGCTGTTGAAATGATTAAATGAGTCACCTATAAAGCACTTAGGACAGATGCTGGCACTCAGCAAATGCTGTTGTTGCTGTCATTGTCAACATGGGGAAAGTGGGTCCCTGTCTCCTGGTGGGATGAAATCAAGATGTGGTGTGGAAAAAATATCAGAGAAGGCCGAAGTTAATGGGAAAGTCCTTGCTGAAGATAAGGATCCATTCCCTGTTTTGGTAACTGCTCCATAGGTATCCTTTTAAAGCCCAAACCCATTCTCATCATAAGACAAAAATGCCAGATTATGCCAGGCGGTGGTGGCGCACGCCTTTAATCCCAGCACTCGGGAGGCAGAGCCAGGCAGCTCTCTGTAAGTTCGAGGCCAGCCTGGGCTACCAAGTGAGTTCCAGGAAAGGCGCAAAGCTACACGGAGAAACCCTGTCTCGGAAAAAAAAAAAAAAAAAAAAAAAAAAAAAGCCAGATTATGCCTTTCATTGTTTTGTAAAATATTTAGGAAAATACTAAATGTCGTAAAGTCATGTGGCAGAATATCTTGTCAGACAATCTGAATTCAGCTTTTCTGAAGTGTCGCTTGTGTGTGGGAACCGGCCAGGCCATGAGGCAGTTCCCAGACTCTTGCTTCTGCTGCTGAGGCTAACCTGACGTTCTGCATTCAGATTTCAAGAGCAGCCTTCCTGCCAGAGCTGCGTACCAGGTCGCCGCTTTGCCCAGAGTAAGTACGCAGTAAGAAGGCCAGTGCACAGGCACACAAACCCGTCACTCTGAAAGGACACTTAAAAATAGTATAGTTCTTTTTTCTCAGAAATAGAGTCTAAAGGTAAAGTCCAGATAACTGCTATGTACCTAGGAAAAACTTAAGAAATCTTACAAAGCAACACATGAGCATGACACAATCCAAAGATTTAAATTACGAGAAAAACCTTGAAGAGCAGTTGTGTTGTAATATTACTTAGGGAATGAAATTTGTGCAGGGTTTTGGTTCTGTAGTAAAGCCTTCACCTGGAGGAGTGGTGCATGGTGGGCCCTCCTGTGTGTCACCCTGCAGTCCGACTTCATGCCTCAGTGTCCTCCTTTCAGTAAGGACTTCTAAAAATGGAGCACAGTGTAGAATTCTGTGGAGACCTGGTCAGCCTTTGCTCTCTCATACACCAGCAAGGTGTGAAACGAACTCTCTTGCTAGTTCTCCTTATTTTAGAGCATTGGCCAGAGAATTTGGCTATTATTATTATTATTATTATTATTATTAATATTAATTCTAATAGAAAAACGATTCACCTGGCTCTCATATAATAAAGAGTCTAGACCTTTCCCTGGAGCGATGCTCTAGTGGCACACAAATGCCAGCATTGTGGTTTTGGTCACTAGGGCCTCTTTGCTATGCCTCCTGCCCATACTGTACACCTGCAGCAGGTCCTGCTCTCTTCCTGTAACTCACCAGTAAAGACACTGTGTCACCCAGCACTGCCATTTGTTGTTTCAATTAGCTGTCACTGGGAGGAGTCATTGAGTGTAGTTGAAAGAGCCTTAAACTTGGAATCAACAGCCATTCACTGTTGGTCTTTGCGACGTGGGACAGCTTTACCAGCCTCTCTGAGGCCAGTGCCCTGCTTCCAACTCGGGCTGCTGTGGGTGTTGGGTGAGCTAATGCATATGGATGTGCATAGCATGGTAGCCTGACCTGTGCAGGCTCTTAGTGGATTCTCTCTATTCTTTGCTCCCTATGACGAGGTTAAAGGTAAAAATACTATGTTGCCATTAGTTGCATATGTTTTTAGAAGGGATTATTGAACCTTAATTTGTATTAGATGACCGAGATGGTAACTTTTTTGTTTTCCTTACAGGGAAGTCGAATTGAAATTGAAGCAATTGCTGTCCTGGGACCTTTCACCACAGCATGACTATAAGTGGCCATGCTGATGTTGACTCTGGATTTCTTTGGAATGTCTTTCACACCTTAATTTTTAAAAATGATGCTGGGAAGTATAAACGTGACCAGAGTAGCTGAGGTAATCGTGGAAATAACCTTATATATGTAGACTTGACGTGAATTGGAGATTACTGAGAACACTGGCTGATGTTCTAATTGTACTTACATACTCTGTGCTGAGTGAGGGAAGGCTCAGCACAGCTACTCAGATGAGCAGCAGGAAAGGGACCAATGAGCTGTTGTTCATGACAAATAGTAAAGAGCACACTTAATTAATTAAATTATATTAATTTGCTCATGTGAAATATTTAGTTCTCATGTTAGATGTAGGAAACTCAATCAAAATACTTAAACTTGAATAGTACAGGAGAATAGAGTGAACCAAAATCTTACACAGATAATATTTTTCTAATGGAAATAAAAATAGATGTGTAACTTTCCCTTCATGTGGTAGTAGTCTCTTTTTTTTTTTTTTTTTTTGAAACTTTAATTATACATTAAAAATACTGCCTAGTACCTGGAATGGTGGCACATGCCTTTAATCCCAGCAATCAGGAGGCAGAAGCTGACAGATCTCTGAGTTTGAGGCCATCCTGGTCTACAAAGCAAGTTCCAGGACAGCCAAGGCTATGCAAAGAAACCCTGTCTCAGAAAACAAAATAATAATAATAATGCTGCCTAATAAAAGGGGAGTAGAAATTGTGAAGTTCAATCTCCAGCTATTTCATTGCTCAAAGTTTATTTCTGACATTCTACATTTTTACACTTAGAATTAGGTTGTGTATAATTATTATCTTAGGATTTCTAATGCTGTGAAGAGACACCATGACCATGGCAACTCTTATAAAGGAAAACATTTAACTGGAGCTGGATTACAGATTCAGAGGTTTAGTCCATTATCATCATGGTGAGACATGGTAGCATGCAGGCAGACATGGTGCTGGAGAAGGAGCTGAGAGTTCTACATCCAGATCAGCAGACAGCAGGAAGAGTGCCATACTGCGCATGGTTTGAACTTCTAAAACCTCAGAGCCCACCCCCATTGACACACTTCCTCCAATAAGGCCACACCTCCTAATAGTATTGCTCCCTGTGGACCTATGAGGACCATTTTTACTCAGACCACCACATATGTTTGTGCTTTAAGCTTTATGTGTATTGGTGGTTTGCCTGCATGTCTGTTTGTGCCCCACATGTGTGCAATGCCTGCTGAGACCAGAAGTGGGTGTCAGATCATCTTTGACTGGAGTTAGAAGGTTGTGCATCACTATGTGGATGGCGGGAGATGAGCCCAGGTCCTCTGGAAGAGCAGCCAGTGCTTTGGCCTGCTAAGCCGTCTCCCCATCTCCACTGTAAAGGCTTTGTTTGGGTGGATTTTTGAGACATGTACACCTTGCTATGTTGTCTAGACTCTGGCCTCAGCCTCTGGGATAGCCAGGCCTGATGGTGTACCAGCTCTAAAGCCTTCAGCATTTCAGACAACCACATGAGTAACTTCTCATGGTAGAATGAGTAACATAGGTTGAAAAGGACTGATCTCCTGGTTCACATCCTTTCCATTTACCTCTCCCAGGGGCACCACTGCCAGGTGCTCCCTGTGAAGCTGGCGGGTGGCCTTTCACCCACTGCATACTTGATTATCTGCCTTTGTTTTCCCTGTTTACATAAATGAACTGTCACCATATACATTATTCTACAACTTGCTTCCATATACAGGTATAGGTTTTAAAACTACAGTAGACTTTGGTTTGGTTTGGTTTGGTTTGTTTTTTTCGAGATAGGGTTTCTCTGTATAACCACCCTGGGTGTCTAGGAACTCACTCTGTAAATCAGGCTGGCCTCGAACTCACAGAGATCTGCCTCCTTCTGCCTCCCAAGTGCTGGGATTAAAGGTGTATGCCACCACGCCCAGCTACAGTAGACTTAAAACTATATTTTAAAAACTTTTTTCAAGTAACTACAGTAGAATAGTCTTTTATGTAGATAGATGTTAGGTGATTTAACTGCCTGTACAAACCAGTATTTTTAAAATTAACATTTTTTATCAGTGCTACTATGGAATTGGTAAGGTGATTTTTTTCATATGAGGACAAATGTCTCCTCACCCTAGATAGGACACCAACAACATGCCAAAGATAGGATTTCATCTAAGTCTACCTTAGTGAGCCTCTTAGTTTATTGCCTCTAGGAGTATGAATAAACAAAATGCTCACCCTGGCATAGGCAATGATCCACAAAAAGCTGCAACCCTGGGGCTCCCTACACATTGTGCAGGGAGCTTAGCTGGTCAGAGACTCCTCCGTCTCAACCTTGGAGAAGGGGCTTGTCTTAAGGTTTCTATTGCTGTGAAGAGACACTATGACCACAGCAACTTTTTTTTTTTTTTTTTTTTTTTTGGAAACAGGGTTTCTCTGTGTAGTTTTGGTATGTCCTGGATTTCCTCTGTAGACCAGGCTGGCCTCGAACTCACAGAGATCCTCCTAGCTCTGCCTCCCAAGTACTGGGATTAAAAGGCATGCGCCACCACCGTCCAGCTCACAGTAACTCTTATAAAGAAAACCTTTAATTGGTGCGGCCCACTTACAGTTCAGAGGTTCATTATCATCATGGTGGGGAGCGTGGTGGCTGGGAGGAAGACGTGCTGGCTACATCTTGACTTTCAGGCAACAGGAAGTCAACTGTCACACTGAGCAAAGCTTGAGCAAAAGAGACCTCAAAGCCCACCCCCACAGTGACACACCCTCTCCAACAAGGCCACACCTCCTAATAGTGCCACTCCCTTTGGGGGCCATTTTCTTTTGGAACCACTGCAGGGCTTGTGGAGGCTCAAGAGCCTCCTAAGCTAGGGCTGGCAAGGGCTGGTGAAGGTCACAGCTTCTCCACTTTGGGGCAGGCCTGGACAAGTCCCAGGCTCTGTCCTTATTTGGTTATTACCTTGAGCTGCTGTCAGACAATTAAAGACTGATTGTCCTTTGTTCGTGGCTTCCTCAGAAACTGCTTGCCCAGTCTCAGGAAACTGAAATTGAGGCCTGACCTCTGACAGAAAACTGAGCAACGTGTTACGGTCTACTAAGTCCTCTCACTCCTAACTGCTGAGCCGTCTCTCCAACCCCTTGTTGGGCATTTTCTGTTGTTAGGTCTCAAACCCAGGACAAATGGCTGAGGCCAGGTCCACTTTAATATCTCAGCCTTTTGTCAGTGTTTGAGCCAGCATCAGGTAAATGAACAAAAGACATGAAAAGGATGGACATGACTGCTGCTAGGTGAAGCAGCAGTTCCCTCTTATAACAGGACCAATCCTAACAGGGCCAGCTGTTTTGTTTTGTTTTGTTTCCCCAGGGGCCAGTTTGCTAAGACCTCTGCCCCATATTACCCCACCCTCTTATGCTGACTTCATGTCTGGCTTCAATCAGACCCTCAGGAAGGTCCTACCTGGCCACAAGCAGGAAATGTTCAAACAGACCCCTGACACAGCACCCACAGTTGCTGACCAGACATCATGAGCCAATCATAAAATGATTCCTGTACCAGTATGGGTCTCTACCCAATCACTTCAGAGTACACTTAACCACAGCTGGAAGTCCCGTAGCCGTGTTTAAAAGGGCTGCGAGCTTCTCTAGGGGTCACCGTTTGCCCCTTTGTCAGATGGTTTGAGCCCTGCATGCTGGAAGTTTTGCTCTAGAGAATCAAATGCTCCTGTTGACTGCATAGTGTCTGGTGGTCGTTTATGGGACTTCTCATGGACCCTACCACAGGTGTGGTGGAGAAGAAGGTTTATTGTAGATAAAGGGGAAGAGCACAGCCAGAGGCAGAGATCCAGGAGAATCCAGCATGAACATGACCGTGAGCAGGGCCATGTGAGGAGAACAGGGAGGGGAGAGCCAGGAGAGTAAAGGGTAGACAAAATCGGGGCTGGGTAACCAAGATTGCTGGATTATATAACAAAGGGCAACTGGGGGAAGAGCAGCTCAGCCCCTGGGCTGGAATTAGGTTAGGGGGTGGGTATGCTGCCAGCTGCACCCTGTAACAGGTAGGGACAGAAAGATGCTGGGAGGCCGGGCGGTGGTGGCGCACACCTTTAATCCCAGCACTCGGGAGGCAGAGCCAGGCGGATCTCTGTGAGTTCGAGGCCAGCCTGGGCTACCAAGTGAGTTCCAGGAAAAGGCGCAAAGATACACAGAGAAACCCTGTCTTGAAAAACCAAAAAAAAAAAAAAAAAAAAAAAAAAAAAAAAAAAAAGAAAGATGCTGGGAGACACTGGCAGCCAGGTCCACTCTGATATGCTAAGTAGGGAGGGATTAGGAGGTGTGGCCTTGTTAGAGGAAGTCTGCCACTAGGAGTGGGCTTTGAGGTTTCAAGCAAACCTGACCCAGGGCTGCCTGCCTGAGTTGCCATGGTCATGGTGTCTCTTCACAGCAATAGAATGTTGACTAAAACAGTGTCTTTATGGACTTTACAAAGAGTTCATGTCTAATCGGTATTTAGCTTACTTTGTTTTTCAAGGAGATTTATGTATGCTTTGTTATGCACATGGGGCTGAGTCAATTATCAACAGAATAATTTTCACTAAATTACATTGTGTATAAATATGCCTGAAATAAATGACTTGGGGTCATACTTCCTAAGTTTAAACCAACACTGGCTACTGAGTCATGTTGAGCCAATCTGCCTTCTTACCTTCCATGGCTCATCTGTCTGCTCCCCATGGAGATCACAGAGACACCCTCCCAACCCCCTGCTCATATTTTGGTCATGACTTCCAAACCAAACTCTAGATGAAAGATCTGGAAATAAAATGAGATGTGGCACCCATGTTAACTGAGTTGTTTATGGCGGGTCTGGACATTCCAAAGGAGAAGCACTCACTACATTTTGTTAAATGTGAAGAAGAATGGTAATGTTGGCCTTCTAGACATGATTATAGTAAACCAGGCACATGCCTAGAATGAGCACTCAGGAGTGGAAACAGGAGGATTAGAAGGTCATCATTGGCTGCATAGTGAGTTCTAGGACACCACCCTGGGCTACATGAAACCCTGCTTCAAAATAAACAAATAAATAAAAGTTAACACTCTACAAGATACCCAAAAACAAGTCACCCATATTTCTTTACTATTATTCTGTAGAATGAGTTTTCCTGTCCCAACTACCTGGTCCCAAATAAACACACAGAGGCTTATATTAATTACAAAAGCTCAGGCTTATTACTAACTAGCTCTTACATTTAAATTAACCCATTTCTATTAATCAATGTATTGTCACATGACTCATGGCTGAGAGGACTGAGCAGATGCCATAACAGGCCTCAAAGTCTCAGATATCAGGCCTCAATTTCAGTTTCCTGAGACTGAGCAAGCAGTTTCTGGGAGGGCCACGAACAAATGACAATCACTGATGCCCCTGACAGTAGGGACCAGGGAGATAGGACACACCAAGCCTGGCCACTGAGCCAGCCCCCACAGTCAGTGCGTGCTAGGATAGCCAGCCTCCACAGCAGCTCAAGGACAAAACCAGGGACTTGTCCAGGCCTGCCCAAAAATGGACAACTACCCTGGCCAATTAGAACATACTGATATGATTGCCACTTGCTTGAGCCAATCATATCTAAAATGACCTAACTGCCTTAGGATCTCCCCTTGGCTATGCTTAAAAGGAGCTCACACTTTCCTCTCAAGGCATCACCATTTTGTCTTTGTGTAGGATGGTTGGTCCCAGCATGCTGGAATCTTTCTTGACATAATAAACACTCATGCCTGATTGCATATGTAGATGGTGGTCTTTATGGGACTTCTCCAGGACCCTAGCAGTGGCTTTCCCTGTCCTCTAGCCTGTCTTGCTTCCTGGGCAGCTGGCTCATGTGTCTCAGACTCTGCCTGCACCCCAGCATTTCAGTTTGGTTCCTGCCTAGCCTTATTCTGCTTTGCTATAGACCAGTCAGCTTTTTTATTAACCAGTGAGAGTAATACATAGTCACAATGTTCAGAGGGATTATTCCACAGCAATATTCTTTTTATTTTTGTTGTTATTTTTGAAACAGGGCCTTGCTGTGTAGCCTTGGCTGGCCTGGAACTCACTTTGTAGAGCAGGCTGGCCTCAAACTCACAGAGATCCACTTGTCTCTTCCTCTCAAGTGTTAGAATTAAAGGGGCCACCACACTCAGCCTATTGTCATTTTTACCCACAGGAGCCAACACAGATTTGGCATTATATGAATACTTGTCTATGACAAATGTTCCTTATCATTGTGTAATCATGGCAGTTTCCTTATAACTAATTATAATGACTATTGTCATAGTCATTGCCTCAGAGTATATAGAGTCTGCTTTTTTTTCTGAAGGGCACAATATATCAAAAGAAATTTGTGTCTGTGTATTAACAGTTCAAACTAATACACTGGAGTAGGCTTTCAAATACTTTATTAGTTCTAATAACATATTTGCTTAATCAAAGTTCTAAATGTTGAGCCAATGATACAAAATAATTCTATAAAAATTTTGGCCATAATTTCTCCCACAGCCGATTATAATTAGTTATAAGGAAACTGCCATGATTACACAATGATAAGGAACATTTGTCATAGACAAGTATTCATATAATGCCAAATCTGTGTTGGCTCCTGTGGGTAAAAATAAAGATGAGCCAGACCTCAAAAAGACTTAGAGTCTCCAACTTCTGCTGTTTGCCTGGCAATAGCAACCCATCAGGCTTCATAATTATTTTTAAAAGGAATTCCAAGCTGGAGATGTAGCTCAATGGTAGAGTGCTTGCTTGTAAGTATAAGGTCCTAGGTTCAATCCCTGCCCCAGGAAGAAAAGATAATCATAGTTTCAAATACCCCATTTAGTTCACTAGTCAACTGCTCTAAGCCATAACTTACTGCCCGCCAAGTGCAGATACACTTAGGCACAGTTGCTTCCTCTCTAGCACAAATTGATAGCTGTTGTTAAAGCAAGTTTTCCTGGAGCTGTCTCTCACTGATCTCTCTAGGGGGTTCTAGACTCCAGAAGAGCTGTTCCCAGTCAGTAGACTCAATAGTCCAGTAAGAGTCATGTTTTGAAAACAAAAGGAAAATATCCCCTCATGTACATGCATGTTAAAGACAATGATTTTTAGTTGATTATATCATGAATAACATTTATTTCTGAAGTTTCTTCAATGAACATGTATTTACTTGTTACTGAGAAAAAGGATTTTCATAAAACGTTCCCTACATTTATTGCCTAAGTATTCCATGTATGTCTTGTACCTAGATAGAAACCTGTTTCTAGGCCCCCTCACCTTAAATGATTAACACCTCTGATATTCAGGAAACTTAAAACTAATCAATAAAATAATTACTAGTTGAAATAACTCCTTGGTCATCCGACTGAGCCACTGGGGTGAGATGACAGTTGGAATTGTCACCCCTGGGCCAGAGACTCTGGTAAGAGCTGGAACCCAACTGTCTTTATAGAAACCCTGTGCTTGGAGTCTGAAAGCACAAATGTAAACCCAGCTACAGTTACTTGACGATGCCACCCAGCATTCTCTGATCCTTTAAGCATGGAGAAAGCATTTCCCTTTAAAAAGCACCTCTTAATTCAAGGCCAAGTTTGTAATGAAACATCTGTTAACAGTGAATGGGTGTTTTGACTGCTTCAAAAACTATGAGCTACACTTGAGCTCTTACATGTAAAGGCCAAATAGAAAAGAATACCATGGGTGTGGACCGTGATTGATCACAGAAGTCAACCACACACTTCTATCCTGTGGCCCTCCCAAGTGGTTAACACTTCCAGCCAAGAGTTTCAAGGTCTGGCCTGGGTATTTCCTAGATTTGAGGCTAGCATAATTGATTGCCTATTGTAGGAAGCATTTATTTACCATTTCCTTTCCTGTTGGGTACAGAATATAATAAAGTTATCTTTTCTTAAGGTTTATTTTTATTTTATCTTGTATGAGTGTTTTGCCTGCATGTGTATGTGCAACACATGTATGCCTGGTACCTATGAGAGTATCAGATCCCCCAGAACTAGAATTACAGACAGTTGTGAGCAGCTGTGTGGGTGCTGAGAACCAAACTCCTGTCTTCTGCAATAGCAGTGAGTACTCTTGACCACTGAGCCATCGCTTCGGCCCCGAAACTGTACTAATAGGACAAAACTGGGCTACAAAGTGGCCAAACATTTTTTTTTTTTTCAGTCTAAAAGAAGAAAAAAGTTTCAAGCTAGAGAGATGGATCAGTGGTTGAGGGCACTTACTACTCTTACAGAGGACCGAGTTCAATTCCCAGAACTCATGTCACGTGGCTCACAACCTCTCCTTACTCCAGCTCCAGGGACTCTGATGCCCTCCGTGGGCACCTGTATTTATACCCACATACCCATACACACATACATACACAAAATTTAAAAGTAAGTCCTTGCTGGGTTGTAATGGTGCACACTTTAATCCCAGCACTCAGGAGGCTGAGGCAGGTGGATCTCTGTGAATTCAAGGCCTGACCAGTCTACAGAGTGAGTTCTAGGATAGCCAGGGTTACACAGAGGAACCACGTCTCAAAAAAAAAAACAAAAATAAATAAACAAATCTTTAATTTTTAAAAAGGTTTCTAATGTCTCAGTAGTCACATTAAAGATAAAAGTACAGAAAGTACCAAAAATGTCTACAGATGTCGAAAAGTGGGAAAGTACTTGAGTGGCTAGAGAAAATGGGACTAGTGGGCAATTTGTAAGATTTTTATATTGAAGCATATCTTACTTCTGAGAGAGAGTTCTTTCAAGAATGACTCTTGTATAAACCTGCCGTGATAGTATGCACTCAGGGAATGGAGGCAGGGGGATCAAGAACTCAGGGTCATCCTGGGCTGCATGAGTCCCTGTCTCAAAACAAAATTTTAAGAAAGGAAAGAGTTTTGAGCTAGGAATAATGGAAGAGACCTATAATTCCAGCACTCAAGAGGCAGAGACAGGTGGATATCTGAGTTCAAGGCTGGCCTGGTCTACATAGTGAGTTCCAGGTTACCGTGAGACCCTGTCACACACATGGGAAAAAAAAGATAAGCCACTCAATGAGGAATGGACTTTTGTGCCTGTGCCTATTAATTTAATCTTTCTGTCCGAGTGCTTACTATAAAGGAAGATCCAGCTGTTAAGATGATCTATGATAGCTGGGTGTAGTGGAATGCACTTTTAGCCCAGCACTTGGGAGACAGGCAGTTGGAGCTCTGAGAGTAGTACTGCCAGTGTGGTCTACACAGTGAGTTCCAAAACAGCTAGAGCTACATAGTGAGACAGAAGAGAATGATCACAGATATTTTATACTAAGCCCTTACATTTAACTTTTTTTAAATTGTCAACTATTAATATAATATGATATATTGATGTATATGTATGTATTCTGGAATACATATCCATTGTTGCACATATTTACCTGCTCTGACATTTTCTACTTATTGAATACCTAAATGAATATCTCCTAGTCAGGAAAAACTCCTAGATTAAATAAATATAATTTGAAATATATGTTGTATAAACTCTCCACTAATAAGACTTTCTGACCTAAAAATCTTGTTTTGGAAACTACGTTGAACATAAGGCTAGTCATTGAACTTGAGCAATCTTGACATGAAAATGGATTTTCGCCGGGTGATGGTGGCTCAGGCCTTTAATCCCAGCAGTCGGGAGGCAGAGGCAGGCGGATCTCTGTGAGTTCGAGGCCAGACTGGTCTACAAAGTGAGTTCCCGGAAAGGTGCAAAACTACACAGAGAAACCCTGTCTCGAAAAACAAAAAACAAAAAAAAAAAAAACCCAAAAAACAAAAAACAAAAACTTCCCAAAAAAAACAAAAAAACAAAACAAAACAAACAAAAAAAGAAAAAGAAAATGGATTTTCCCATTTACCAGATAGAACTGGGGTAGTGTCACACAAATTCACTTTTTTAATATATTGTTTCTTGGTAGTCATCCATTGACTCAACAGATATATAGAGGAGCTAAAGAAACCAAACGCCTGAATTTGAGGACACATAAACTGCTTGTTCTCAGTGCGATCGGCCCAGCCTCTGTTTTGCAGACAGTATGGTGTCATCTGCTCTTGTCTATCTGGTGTGTTGTCGGGGCATAAGCTAACACTGAAGTCAGAACAGTGAGATCTACTCTATATTGTCAGTCAGCTCACCTTATGCATCATTCTAATGTAGACACTAAAAGAGATGCTACTTAATTCATCTCAGCGGTTACCTTAAAAATATGTATTAAAATTGTGTAATAAATTTTCCATAGGCCTACTTTGATATTCAGAAACACAGAGCACTTAACAAAAAACAAATTAACCACCATATTGTGATTCACACACAATCATCACCAGAGTCCCTTGCTTGCTTTGGAAGAATTCTGGAAAAATGACTCTGTGATACATACATGCATTTAAAATCTTGACTCCTTAGCTCTTCCTCATATCTGAACCTAATGCTAACTTGCAGTCATTTAAAGGGGAGCAGGGCCCAGGAAGACTCCACATAAACAATAGAGCTAGGGCATTCTTGGGGGCTTTTGTTGTTATTTGTTTCTTTGTTACCTTTCCCTCACACGTCACTGCCTTCTGGGCTGGGTTTACAGACAGCTCCCACGCCCACCCAGCGATGTTTCTGAGGCTCCAACCCCCACTCTTTTGCTTGGCAGCAAACACTTGAAACTTCTAAGATGTCCCCGTAGCCCTGAAGCTGGGACTGAATCCTTGCTGGGTTCATTTTATTTGCTATTACCTCAGAAATGCACTAAAGGTCAAGTAACTTAAAATTATTTCACTGTTAGTAAGTATAACAAACAAACAAAAAAAAATCACCAACTGAAACACCTCTAGTGAGCATAAAATCACCAGCCAATTCAAAATGGCACTTGGAGAATGTGGAGCCATTCATTGTAAAAATGCCAAACCTCGCAAATGGCACCTCAGCGGCAGCTCTAATTCCCATCACAAGACAGAAATATTAGGTGGAGTTCCTCTTGTGTTCTGGGGTTATTCACTCTTATCCCATCATTAAAGCTATGTAACTCTGCCATCATGAGTTCCTTAAATGTTGCTAATTCCTCTCTCTAGCCCCACTATATCTAAATGTTTACTCTTTCCTTTCAGGGTCTCATTTTATCCCGAAAGGAGGAAAATCACCTTCACATTCTTAAATGGTCTTACAGTTTTTATTGGCTTTGGCTATTGTCACTTTGAAAGCATAATTATCCTAAGTGCCTAAAAACAACTTGTCTAGCTTAGCAGTTTTATGGCATAACACAATCAAAAACAGCATTTGTTCTCCTGTTCCTTATCAGGCTACAGCCTCACTCCTTGTATAAACCACGTAGCCACAGAAAGACGGCATGTGCCCCCACAGCCGCAAACTTTCCCGCCCTTTGCTATGACGCGCTGTGTGCACTAGCCCTTCCGTCACTCTCCCCTGCGGCTCCGAGACCCACAGCTTCTCCTGTTTCCTTTTCTTTGGCTTCAGCTTCTTCACTTTCTCTCTCGTTCTTCATCTTTGCTTCCACCTTCTCTCCTGTCTCACCTAGAAAAATCAGCCAACGAAGACAGTAAGAGACACTTGCTTAGCAGTGTGTCCTGGCTAGTTCTATGTCACCTTGACACAAGCTAGAGTCATCTGAGAAGAGGGAGCCTCAGTTGAGAAAATGCCCCCATAAGATCTGTCTGTAGGGAATTTTCCTAATTAGGGATTGATGGGGGAGCCCATTGTGGGTGGTGCCATCCCTAGACCGGTGGTCTTGGGTTCTATAAGAAAGCAGGCTGAGCAAGCCATGGGGAGCAAGTCAGTAAACAGCTCCCCTCCATGGCCTCTGCATCAGCTTCTGATGCACTATTCCCTAAGTGGATAAGAGTACCTGCTACACAAGTGTGAAGACCTGAGTTCAAATCCCCAGAGCCTACATAAAAAGCTGTGTACAGCAGAGCACATCCGTAATGCAGGAAAGACAGGTGGCATGAGCCAGACAGAGTCATCATTCCGTTAGTTAGAACCAAGTCAATAAGCTGCAGATGGAGAGATTCTGCCTCAGACAGAAGGTGGAGGGAGAGCAGCTGGGGAAGCTACATGATGATGACCTCTGGCCTGCACACTTGTGCACACCTGCACACACCCACATGGACGTGGACATCCAGGCAGATACTAATAATAAAATAAATTTTTAAAATGTTGACAGCCTGTGCTTTAGAAACAATTTGCTGGGAGCTGAACTGAGCCTTGAGGGAATGTTTCCCAAGTGTGGACGTCTTTCGTTTGGGTCAAGTGAACTTCGACCACCTGAGAGATACGTCAGGACCGCAGAGCTGGCCTCCATCGGTTGGAGGCTGTGCAAGCAGTCCGACTCTCAGCTAGCCTCCTTTACCTTCAATGTGTTGCTCCTCTTCGTCGGCGTGAATTTCTCTGGCCATTTCCACATCTGGTGCTGTCTCTGCAGTTCCGGCCAGCTGCTCCCTGCTTCCAGCTGCTGTTTCGGGTTGAGATTCATGGGCGGTCCTGGTCCCATCAGGAGTTTCACAGAGTGACTGGTTCATTCCAGGAGTTGGCACAAGTTGGCTTCTGTCTGGCGTTTGTGGTGTTCCGTTCTCTGTGAGCACTGTTTCTAGAAGCTGGGGCTGCTCGTCTTTGCCCGGTGTTTCCCGAGGTTGCTGCTCTTCACTGCTTTCTGCAGACTGACCCCCTTCTGCTACTTTGGGAGAGCTGTTCTCTTTGGGACTTTCTTCTAGAAGCTGGAACTGTTTGTCCTTCAAGGTCTCTTGAAGTTCCTTTTGTTCCGCTTGTCCCACAGACTGATGCCCTTCCACTATTTCTGCACGGTTGCTCTCTTTGGGAATCGCTTCTACAATCTGGGGCTGTGCGTTCTTTCCCGTTGCTTCTTCAGGTGGTAGCTCCTTAGCTGTTTCCAGAGGCAGAGTCTTCTCAGCTGTTTCTGGAAGCTTCGTCACTCCAGCAGTTTGTGGAATCGCAGTGTCCTCCCCAGCTCCAGGGGACTCCCTCTCTCCTGGTGTCCTCGGAGGCTGACTCCTGGCTTCTGTTCCTAGAGGCTCAGTCTCAGCAGTTCCTTTTAAAGACTGGGCCTCTGTGCTTGTCTCCACATCTTTCTTCGTTTCCTCCGTTCCCAGCATGCCATCTTTGCCCCCTGGCTGAGGTAGCTCAGATTCTTCCCCTTGCACTACAGGTTCAGTCTCCTTTGTGGGTCCTGACAGGTCTGTGGCATCCTTTCTAGGGGCCTCATCATTTGCCAGAGACAGTTGGTGGCAGGATTTAACACCATTGGCGGTAGGCACCACTGAAGCCTTGGGCTTCTCTGATGGGGCGTGGCTAGCCCTTTGTGCATTGCCGTAAAAGGCAGCTTCTCTTCCTGGTATACATGGTGTGGGTTGGGCCACGCAGAACTTGCTTTGTTCTCCAGCGGAAGGATCCTCATTTGAAGGTACTTTTTGAGCATTAGTTGAAAAATAAGTAGAAAAGAGAGAACAGAGTTATTATTTAGCTATCTTGAGAAAGTTTATTGACATCAAGTAGATTTAATGGTTCAATCAAACCACAACCCTCACTCCAAGCCAAAGCCTTTAATATCATCAACCCAAATACCTCACCTTAAACATTAGGGTCCTCAAAACCAGCTTTCTCCTGAGCATCCCGCCAAGATTTCTGTCCCATATTCCAATTCATCACAGCTCCTTTGTTTCTCTTGTTCCCACCCTTCCTCCTCCTTAGCTGTCCCTGGGTGGTCCTTCGGCTTAGGCTCAGAGCGGCCCTCAATGAAAAGGAAAGGCTCCGCACGGAAGCCCTCATAGTAAAGGCTAGCACCCTGGGGACTAGCACAGGGACAGCTCAACCTGAGTTTCATGTCAGGTTAGGGGACAGGGAGAAGTGAAATTCAGAACACTGGGAAGAAGCATGTGGTTCACTTACAGCTGCTCTAGCTCCTCCTGCATCTGCACAGCCTCGGGGGCAGAGTTCTCAGGGCCTGACATGTAACATGGGCACAGCCTCGGGGGCAGAGTTCTCAGGGCCTGACATGTAACATGGGCACAGCCTCGGGGGCAGAGTTCTCAGGGCCTGACATGTAACATGGGCACAGCCTCGGGGGCAGAGTTCTCAGGGCCTGACATGTAACATGGGCACAGCCTCGGGGGCAGAGTTCTCAGGGCCTGACATGTAACATGGGCACAGCCTCGGGGGCAGAGTTCTCAGGGCCTGACATGTAACATGGGCACAGCCTCGGGGGCAGAGTTCTCAGGGCCTGACATGTAACATGGGCACAGCCTCGGGGGCAGAGTTCTCAGGGCCTGACATGTAACATGGGCACAGCCTCAGGGGCAGAGTTCTCAGGGTCTGACATGTAACATGGGCACAGCCTCGGGGGCAGAGTTCTCAGGGCCTGACATGTAACATGGGCACAGACTTGGGGGCAGAGTTCTCAGAGCCTGACATGTAACATGAGCACAGCCTCGGGGGCAGAGTTCTCAGGGCCTGACATGTAACATGGGCACAGCCTCGGGGGCAGAGTTCTCAGGGTCTGACATGTAACATGGGCACAGCCTCGGGGGCAGAGTTCTCAGGGCCTGACATGTAACATGGGCACAGCCTCGGGGGCAGAGTTCTCAGGGTCTGACATGTAACATGGCAGTGAGTGTCTCTCCATTTCAGAGTCCTGTGAGGCATCCCAGCACATTAAAGAATGGCCGTGCGAACACTTGGGACAGTTTAGAGCAAATAACTAGGTGACATGTTTGTACTCCAGGGTTTGTGACCCAGTACTCCTACTACCGGCAATTAATCCAAAAGCCTTTAGAAATCGAGGCAGGGGATCATCCAAACACTCCTTATAACAGCAGAAGCTGGAAAACAATGTAAAAATCTAAAACTATATTCCACTGGGTGAGATACTGCCCCGTGACTGAAGACCATATGCTGACCAGTGACAGAGCCTGTAAGGACAAACAAAAGTTCGGCGTTGGGTTAGTCAAAAAGAGGAAGCAAGGTCTGCTGTGTAGCGGACAGCTCACAAAGCCAGGTTTTGGTGTTAGAGGTGATCACAGCTAAGTTAAAAGGAAGGAAGAAGAGAAGGGAGGAAAAGCAAATCACAAAGGGAAGGGAGGCAGAAGAAAACACCCCTAGAGTCAAAGTGGGTCTGCAGGCGAGGTTTTCCTCTCCGTCCCTGTCCCGCTTTAAAAGGTGTTTTTCTTGCTTCCTTTTCATTCCCTAGCCCGGTTACTTATGTGCACGATCTAAAGACTTGTGTCCTGGCCATCACGGGAGCTAAGTAACGCTCGGGTCTCCTCTTCCGGTTTCCCTTCTCTGGGGCTAATATTTTCAACCTTTCAGCTGTTTGGGGGGATGTTTGTTTGTTTGTTTGTTTGTTTGTTTGTTGACCGAGGCTGGCCTCGCACATAGGATCCTCTGGCTTCACCCTCGCCATGCTGGGATTATAAGTGTGCCCTACCACACCCGCTGAAAGAATGGTTTTCCCTAGGTACCTACATGAATTGTACTTTACGATCTTTCGGCTTGGGGCTACTGTGGAAGAAAAGGACCTTGTAGCTCATTTTTCTAACCTACTTCACCATCACCCCACCCCTTCCCATTACACATTCGTATCTCCTTTCAAGTCAGTAACTATGCACTAATAATCATTTAAAATAGTCACTCTGCCACAATTTAGAGAACACAAAGTGAGAGCCATGTTTTCAATCTGACCTCAACAGACACTCTAACAAAAAGAAAAGAAAAATTTCCAATTAAACACATAGTGATATATAAAGGCAGTTTCTGAGCAAACATGAGAAGCACAGACTCTGCCCTCTGGTATCACATATTCATGTGAAGCACTGAATAGTCACATAAACACAGTGGGAAGAGATCTGGCAAGCACTGAACTGTGGTGGTATTGTGTTCCCCAAATATTGTGTACCTTAATAAACTTATCTGGGGTCAGAGAACAGAAAAGCCACAAGATACTTAGGCTAGAAAATGTTAGCACATGCCTTTAATCCTAGCATTCCAGAGACAGAAATCCCTCTGGATCTCTGTGAGTTCAAGGCCGCATTGGAAACAGCCAGGCATGGTGACTCACGCCTTTAATCCCAGAAAGCAGCCTTTAATCCCAGGGAGTGGTGGTAGAAAGCAGAAAGGTTTATAAAGCGTGAGGACCAGAAACTGGAAGCATTTAGCTGGTTAGGCATTTGGCTGGTTAAACTTTCAGGCTTTGGAACAACACAGCTCAGCTGAGATTCTTTCTGGATGAGGACTCAGAGGCTTCCAGTCTGAGGAAACAGGGCCAGCTGAGGAACTGGCAAGGTGAGATAGCTGTGGCTTGTTCTGTCTCTCTGATCTACCAGCATTGACCCCAATAACTGGCCTCGGGTTTGATTTTATTAATAAGAACTTTTAAGACTCATGCTACACTGAACCATATGGAACAGCTTCTTTGGAGTTCCCAAAGAATGCCCAGAGAGGTCTGGAGGCTTCGGGGAAGAATCGCTGGAGGCCAGGCTGGAGCGAGATCGTGGAGGAGCCTGTAGGTGGCGCTGATGAGCTCAGAGTGAAGCATGAATAACTGTGAACAGGGCAGGTTGACTAGGTATACATATTATAGGGAGTGGCGTACAGCTCAGAAGTACTGCCTGTGTTCAGAGGACACAAGACTCTGGGTTCAGTTCTCAGCACCAAAGTTAAAACACACACAAGTAATATAGCACAGCCATCTCTCTCTTATTTTACCAGGAGAAAACAGTTGTTTAGAGAGATGTATAGATAAAATGTTCACTGTGGCTTTATTTGGGATAACTAGAAACTGTAAGCTAAATTTCCATCATAAGGTGAATGGGCACACTGAGGTATATTCATACAATGGAATGCTCTACCAAGCATAGTGGCACACACCTGGAATTCCAATACTCAGGAGACAGAGGCAGGAGGATCACAAGTTTAAGGCCAGCCTGGTCTACATAATGAGTTCCAGGCCACCCAGAGCTACACCATGGGACCTGACTCAAACAAACAAAGAAACAAAAAGCAATTTATAAGTGCAACAACCTAACAATTCACTAATTTTCAAAACAATAATGCTGCATAAAAGAAGACAAATATATACTGTATAATCATTTTTGTTTGTTTGTTGTATGTTTGTTTGAGACAGGGTTTCTCTTTGTGGCCCTGGCTGTCCTGGAACTCACTCTGTAGACCAGGCTGGCCTCGAACTCCTAGGAATCTGCTTGCCTCTACCTCCCAAGTGCTGGAATTAAAGACGTGTGCCACCACCACTGCTGTGTGATCATGTTTTTATAAACTAGAAAGTTATTTCAACTTGCTCAACTGTGATAGAATGAAGAACAATGCAGGCTTAGATCTGGGACAGGAGCGGAGAATTCCAAGAGGCATGAGGAAAGGTTTGGAGAAATGGAAACAAGTCATGATCTGAATTGCTGATTCCCATGGGTACATCTGTGGTGCACACATGTGCAAAGCTTGCTCAAATGTCACAGTAAACATGTGCATGATATATCATTAACATATCAATTCTCCCAATCTAATTTTAACATAATAAAAAATGTGGAAAAAAAACTGAACATAGGAGTGGGCAGGTCAGATATGGATTTTGAGAAGCCTCCTTCTTAGGGCTAGGGGCTTAGTTCAGTACACTAGGTCCCCAGATAGGAGGGATAAAAGGTGGATGCAATGCCGGTAAGAGGAAGAGTCTTGGGTACCACTGGTGAATCGTGTGGATCCTGGAGACAGAAACTACGGGTAAGGGTTGGGTTGAGAGGGAGACATGCATGTTTTTGCTGGAGGCATGTGGTAGAGAAAGATGTAGGTTGTATGTACATAGAGAGGCAGAGTCTGGGGCAGCCAGACCGTGACCAGAAATGCATGTTGCCTGTGTCTGGAAAAAGGCATTTTTGGCATAAAGGCAAAATGAGGATAGGTATAGGGGTAGGGGTGTGTGTGTGTGTGTGTGTGTGTGTGTGTGTGTGTGTGTGTGTGTGTGTTGTGAGGGGGCAGAGATAGAAACAAAGACAGAGAAATCATGTCTCTTCACCTTGCTCTACAGACTGAGTGTGACTCCTACAGGAAGGTCCAGAGTGATCAGGTACAGGCTGTCAGTGTTAAGGGCTCATATGACCAAACTGAGAGAGGTCTCTCTTCATCTTCCTTCCCTACCTCACTCATCATGAATGAAACTTTCAAAACATCAGCAAGAAAGTGAGCATAATGAAAGTGCTTTCCCAGGACCACAGGGAAATCCATCATGATAAAGCACCTTTCCTAAGACCACAGGGAAATCCATTCTGATAAAGCAGCTCCTTTTGTTCCCACACAGGCTGTCCTGGTAGTAACTGCCTTCAGAGTTAACACGGAAGTGTGTTATTGTATTAGTCACAGATGCTTGCCCAGTGATATTTCCTGATGAAATAGTTACTATAGTGATCAGTACTGTCAGTGAAATGAAGCAAGCCATGTTCACCCACTGCTGGGAACCGCAGAAAAATGAAGTAGGAATTCAGCTGGTTATGGCAAAAGCTAATATCTGGAAGAAGCCAAGGGCCTTTCCAGAGGACAAAGCCAGGGCTCAAGGAGTCTTGGTGATATTGGCTCTTGAACATTAGCCATTTTCCTGCAATGAATTCCTTGAGTGCTGTTGTAGCTTCTCCATTCCTAGAATAATGTGCTGATCATTCATTGGGCACAATTTCCCCTATGCTATTGGAATATTTGGAGAACCTTCCCCAACTGTGCTAAAAGGCAGCAACACAGCCAGACCCCCAATTTCAAGCCTCTCTGTAACCATCATCATTAGCAACATCTGGCCAGAACCTTCTCAGGATGAAATTATCTTATCTGAGAAACTTCCCAGACTTTGTAAGAACAGACCATTTGTCAGAGAAGGTAAAGATTTATACTGACAATTGCCCAGGCCAGGTGGATGTGCTAATTAAGCTTAACTTTCTCCTTTTCTAAATCTTATTTCTAGTTCCAGATCTCCCTTTAACAATTGTTAGGTGCATCTAGCTGTGACTCAGGCTGCCTAGCCACCGAGTGCACTCCTTCGCCCAGCCAGAAAGCAGCAGCAGCCAAGATAGCTTGGACATATAAGGAGCCAAAGGAAAATAAGGCAGTTTTATTTTCACTTGTCACTGATAGACTCCTAACACTTTACCTAACCACTTCTAAGAACACAGTTTGAGCATATAAAACCTCCTTTGCTTAGACATTAACTGAATTTAACCCTTAGCTGATACATTTCCCCATTAGTCACTTCCCTTTTGGGTTGCAGATCATGGCTGACAACTATTGCTCTTTTGTGTGGATCTTATTGCCCCTCCTTTTGACCCTGAGGGAATTCAAGCCTGGTGACCTTGCCTTAGCCAGAGCATTGCTACTGCATGAGTATATAACTGTAATCCTCAGAGACTTGAGGACAACATTTACTGGAAAACTAGACGGAGAACTAGAAGAACAAGATGGAAGATGAGGAAGAGCCAGGTGGGGAAGAATGAGATGAGAAAGGAGGAGATGGGAGAGGAGCTAAGACGAAAAAGAACTAGATGGATGAGAACCTAGATGGGGCAGGACTAGTTGAAGGAATTGAGATAGCACTTAGAGGGAACAGCAGAAAAATGTAGAGAGAAATCAGGCAAGAAAGGAGCTACATAAGAGAGCAGAATAGAAGCTGTGTAGAGAGAGAACCGACTCAGAAGAGTAAAGTGAATGGACTAAAGAGTTTCGTGTACGTAGATTCATTTCATATCATCTAAGATTAGATTATCAGCTGGTTGTAGATTCTTCCATAGACCCTAGGAGAAGGCTATCGAGGGGCTGGACCTCAATAGTCCCATTAACTCACCTGTGTCTGCTGGGTGCATTCCCAAAGTTCACCCTTTGTGGGAGCCCATAGAGGTTTCCTAGTGAGATCTGAGCTTGCTTTACCCAGCAGGACTGCATAAGAGGATGATTGGACCACCGGCCTGGGTACCAGGTGTTTGGAAGGGTCTATACTCGGCTGTATCTAGCAAGCAGGAGGTCTTTTGCCTCACCCCTTGGCATTGTTATATATATATATATATATATATATATATATATATATATATATATATATATATATATATATATATATATATATATAAAGCCCTTTTGAATACAGCTCTGCGTCAGTGGGTATTGAGCCAGATCCTCCCGAAGCTATCCTGTGTTTCTGTCTTCTTGTCGGCTAGGTCTCTCTTTCTATCTAATATTTTCTTATTCCTCTCTCCTTGAGAGTACCCAGGGTAAGGTGGAGGCAGGCCCCCCACAATCCTTCCAAAGTGGAAAGCTGGAGGGTAGGTGTTGACGTGCCTAAAACACAGGCACAGATTTTTATATAGAATTTTGTTTTGTTTTTCAAGACAGGGCTTCTTTGTGTAGTGCTAGTTGTCCTGGAACTAGCTCTGTAGACCAGGCTGGCTTCGAACTCACAGAGATCCACCTCTGGGATTAAAGGCATGTGCCACCACCACCCAGTTTATATAGAATTTTAACAGTAAATATATTTCACAAGACGTTAAATGTATAAGACTAGAATCAGTTTGCTAAATAAGATTAACAGTAGCACCTGATAATCCACAGTAGAAGGTGAGGGTTAGGTAATCTAGACAATATCTGAATTAAATCAGCATACCTCTCCTAAGAACCTAATGAGCTTAAAATATGTACTATTTTTATTAGTTAAGTTTGTTATTTGACAATTAGCAACAGAAAGAATGACCTGCAGCACGAGAAGGCTTTGGTACACAGGCCCCTAAACACTGTGAGCTGTCAATACTGACCTACGAAAGTGTCTCATTCTCGTGGTGGGCTTTAAAGCATGATCAGTGATGGATAATGGAACCACGGTCACAAGGGCAGCAATATGATCAGACTTGACTGACTTCAAAAAGTGCCACTGGTTACTGCCTTTTTTTTTTTTTTTTTTTGGTTTTTCGAGACAGGTTTTCTCTGTGTAGCTTTGGAGCCTGCCCTGGAACTCACTCTGCAGACCAGGCTGGCCTCGAACTCACAGAGATCCACCTGCCCCTGCCTCCCGAGTACTGGGACTAAAGGCGTGCGCCACCACTGCCCAGCACCACTGGTAACTTTTATAAAAAAAAAAAAAAAAAAAAAAAAAAAGTTTCCATGCTGCAGAGCTGGCTCCGAGGTTAGAGCACGTGCTACTCTTCAGGAGGACCAGCTTGATTCCCAGCTCCCACATCAGGTGTCTCCTGTCACTCCAGCTCCAGCAAATCAGACACCTACAGGCACCTACACCCATGTGCACATTCCAACACATAGTACACACACATACACATAATTGAAAATAACAAAAATGATTTTAAAAATAAAAAATAAATGTTTCATTCCACTTCTGGCTTCAGTTTTGTTTTCCGTCAAGTATTCATCAATGTCTGTCATAGGCAGGCTCTGAACTGGGCATAGGGATTGTAGCAGGCCACAAGGAAGGGCTCTTCCCTGCTACCTTAGGGCTTATTGTCTGTAGGAAAGTTCAATACCTACCTCCTCATCAACTACAACGTGGTACTTCTACAGTTCCTCGAACCCAAGCATCTCTAAACACATGAACCCCCTCCTCAAAGTAGACAACATGCCCTCTAGCACCCTAACTTGCAGGCAGTGAGATCCTTTTATTTTGGTCCACAAACAGGAGCCAGCCTGTTTCCTAGTCTTTATCATTATGTAATAAGTGCTGAGGACGGACGCACTGATTCCACCCAAAGCTGTTTAAGGATGTGTCTGTTTTCTGAACCATCTATTTCATCAAATCTTACCCTGCTCTGGGCCTAATCCTTTGATGCTCATTATCTCTGACTCTGTTATAAACTGACAAATTTGTTTCGACAGCTGAACCAACAGAACCTTTGTTGCAAGCACCGTTGTGATAGGCACACAAAGAAACCAAATACCAGGCCACATTACTGGTAGGACTGGAACCAGAGCTAACATACCTGAAATCCACATTATGGTGCAGGTTATTCAATCAAGCTCACCGCTCTGATCAGAAATGAAAAGTTTCTACTCAGCAAGGAGAAACACTCAGGTCAGTATTTCCTATGCTGTGCCATGCAGGATGCCGAGGGCCTCAGTCAATCTTGGTAGTTTTCTACAGTATCCCGAGGAAGTGCTCTTGGTGTGTTCAGTGCTGCTACTGTGGAGGCTCTAGGTTCTTAGAACTTTTACTTTAATTCTTCTGCTGAGAAGTCCTCCCTCTTCAGATCACAGCACCTTTCATCTGTCTCAGAATCATAGCCATTAAAATCTACTCTTAGGCGACTTTGGAAAACAGTGGTGCAACAGCATGAACCTGCCCAACAGAGTGGTCCAGCACACTCATTTTCTTTCCTTGCCTTCTTCCCAGACCTATTCTATATCCAAGAACACCAGGGAGCTATTCTGGATGGTTTCACCCATCCCCCATCACAGTGTGTGAATGCACTGTTCTGCTACCATGACTCCAATTCCAACCCCAGAGTGATTTTGTCTACCTACCAGTAGATATTAATAGGGTCCTCATTTTGAGCAGAGGTAAACTTAAACAATATTTCACGTAATTGAACTACAAATGTGCAGCGGGTTGCAAGCATTTATTATAGAAATTCAGCTGTATATTAAAGCTATACCTAAAAAAGTAAAGGCATTTTTCTAGAGGAAGCCATTTATCAAGGAATATTTGATGTTATTCAGTTTTTAATGTATCAGCTGTCTTCTGCTATGAATTTCTTGTGCGCACATATACTACTAGGCCATATGGCAAACAGTTAAGCTTCTCAGACCTACTGTTGATCCACTAGGTAACTAACACCCCTACAGAGCCTAGGAGACAGGCAGGCTGTAGATGCATAGCCTTGTTTTTTTTGTGCAAATGAAGCTCAGACCATCCCCCTGCCTTCAGGCCTAGCAGCATTGCAGAGCTACTGACTAAGGAAAATAGGGCTTTTTCATAACCAGGTGCAGTAAAGACTGGAGCAGGATTCCTGGCCAAAGTAGAGTCATGTGGCTAGGAGAGAAAGAACAAGGCAGTTTCTGTAGATGGTAGACAGAGCTGCATGACTGGAGAGAAGAGAAGAAGGCAGAGTTTCTCAGAGTCAGGAGTAAGGAGCAAGGAAGGAAAGATGGAGGATGAAGGAACAGAGGATGAAGATGAGGTCAAAAGCATAGGAGCTTACTTAGGACTATGACATGGCAGTAAGTACAGAGAGGAGCCAAATGTGAGGATGGAGCTGAAGCTGTATAGATGGAATTTTGTCCTAGAGTAATAAAGTAAATGGACAAAAGAGCACGGTGTATATAGATTTCTTTCCTTCAGATAACCCCCTGCCAGACATAGCATCTTCCCCAGGACCCTTGGGAAAATTCCATTACAAATTAACTAAAAAAGACCTACAGAGGTTAAATTTAAAAATCAATGCTTTCTAACTACCTGAATTTCTGTTAAAATTCTTTTTGACCACCATAAAGTAGATGAATTTTTTTGTGGTTGTTTTTTGTTTTTCAAGACAAAGTTTCTCTGTGTAACAGCTCTGACTGTCCTGGAACTTGCTTTGTAGACCAGGTTGACCTCAAACTCACAGAGATCCACCTGCCTCTGCCTCCTGAGTGCTGGGATTAAAGGTGTGTGACACTACCACCCAGCTAATGCAATAAAATCTAAAGGCAAACTTAATGTAGAAATTTAAGTACAAGCTTTCTCGTCTTGCTGTACTGAGAAAGCCGTCACAGGAAATGTATAATGAATGTCCAAGTCTGTGTTCCACTGAAACTTAGAAAACAAGAAGTGGCTGCATTGGCTGGCAGTCAGTTTGCCGCCCCTGTCTTGGGCAGTATTTAAGCTCTATCTAGATGCACTGTATATGTTAACCTACTGATTCCTCAGAACAACTTTATGAAACGACTTCACTATTAACCCTGCTTTACAGACGAGGCAAACACACAGGAGTGACTGGTTTGAACAGGATTTGAGCCCATAGACCCACATTCTTCCTTTTCTTCACTTCTGAAACAGGGACTATCATTCTTTTGCTACATCTTCCTAGTGTTGGGATTACACTATGTGCCACCACCCTTGTCAGGACCTAGGCTTTGCTTTGTTTTGTTTTGAGACGGGGTCTTTCTATGCAGCCCTGGCTGGCCTGAAACTCAGACTGGCCTTGAACACAGAGATTCACCTGCCTCTATCTCCCGAGTGCTGGGATTAAAGGTGTGTGCATTACGTAGGCACAGCTTACCTACATTCTTTTTTGTTGTTGTTGAGATTCATTTTTAAAATTTTCTAATTATTTATTTTTATTATTTTTGATTGTGCGGTGTGTGTGTGTGTGTGTGTGTGTGTGTGTGTGTGTGTGTGCACATGATTGCAATGCCTTTAGAGACCAGAAGCCACTGGATCCCTGGAACTGGCGTCACAGTTGTGAGCCACCATATGGATGGTGGGAATTGAATTTGGGTCTTCTGAAAGAACAGCCATACTCCTAATAGCTGAGCCTTCTCTCCAGCCTCTAATTTAAAAAGTATACATATATATATAAATACGTGTGTGGTGGAGATGAGCGCGGCACACGTGAGTGCGCAGCTTCTAATTTAAAAAGTATATATCTATACTATGTGTGTGGTGGAGATGAGCGGAGCATATGTGCCCAAGGAAGCTAGGAAAGGCATGAGATCCTCTGGAGCTGGAGTTGAGGGTGTAAGCCTTCCCACAAAGGTTCTGGGGACTGAATTCAGATCCTCTACAAGACCAGTACATGCTTTTAACCTCTGACCTATGTAGCTAGAGAGTTTTTTCTCCGGGTCCAGCCAAACCCCGGCAGTCCGACAGCCCACTTATAAAGTAAACACACAGTCACTTATATTATTTAAACTGTTTGGCCTAATGGCTCAGGCTTCTTGCTAACTGTTCTTATATCTTAAATTAACCCATTTCTATTAAGCTATAAGTTGTCACGTGGCTCATGGCTTACCAGTACCTTACATCTTGCTTGTCATGGCAGCGACTGGCAGTGTCTCTCTGCCTCAGCCTTCCACTTCCCAGAATTCTCTTCTCTGCTTGTCCCGCCTATACTTCCTGCCTGGCTACTGGCCAATCAGCATTTTATTTATACAGAGCGATGTCCACAGCAGACCTACCTCTCCAGTCCCCAGAATCTACATTCTCATTCGTCAATGTGTGCTGTCTCTTGGTATGTTGAAACATATACGTAAACACAAACATGTGTGCCCCATACACACAAGTGCACAGTAACCAAAGCTTCCTATATCCATCTATCCCAGGGCAAGAAAAAGAAAAGGAATTAACTGAAAGAAACTATGTATTTTTTTTAATCAGAATAATGGGAAAATATAAAAGGACAAGAAAATCGGCTTATAGACAAAAAAAAAAAAAGGGAAAAAGTCATCGTCGTTATCAACGATAATAAAGAAAGAACTAATCAAAGAGAATGCCTTAAGGAAGACACTGTGGCTCCAGTCTTTATTGGTTAGGGTGGCTGACAGCAGAAGCTCTCTCAGCCCGAGAATGTCCTGGTGGAAACGACGCAGTGATGGCCTGCTCACGCCATCGATGCCCTCTTTCATGTACACAGAATATGACAAAGGAAGGGAGCTGCCCCCGAGGCCTTGGGCTGTTGACACCCTGCCTGGCTGTTCCTGAGGGTTGAAGAATCATCAGCACACTATAAGCCGTTCACTCCCAAGGCTGAGAAACAGAGACATGCAACATGGACAGCACTTGGTAACAAATTTCACCTACCTTTGCAATGCTTAATTCCTAGAGACTTTTTTTTCACATCTTCATTTTCAGAGGGCAAAGGTTGGACACCCTTGGACTTATACCTAAGAATGCAATACTCCTCCCCAAACACACTCCATAACTCTAAGGAAATTCCCAAGGAGAGGGTCAAAGAAGATAATTACCAAACCTTCTGAGGTCACTGAGGCACATGGGAGACATTCATTCATACCCATTACATGCATATGTCAATACCACATTCCAGTACTTCTATTAAAAACAATTATGACCCAGTCCTACCAACACTTACACACACCAGATCTCCCACATGTGAGTTTTGATGCTTTTAAATAAATATTGCTAAGGTTTTGAGTAAACCTCCCAGGGGCTGTGATACCCTTTCAAATTTGATGTGAAACTGACTACCTATGAGTTGGGACGAGCCAGCCTTGAGGAAGCTTGGCTTCATGCTACACAATCAAGCTTTGTCTTACTGTTTGCCTTTCCTACAAGCCTGAGAGACTGTCACCACAGGCCAACACTCCCCAGCCTAGTGTGGCCTGAGCTACTTTTTGTTTCCTGTTGTTTCTTGGATCCTCACTCTTCTGCTTTTCTGCGTCCCCTTATCGTCACAGATCCCTGTCAATCCGTCCACTCACTGTACACTCAATAGTTGTTGACTCCACTTTTCCTACATATAAGGTCATGGTACGGTCAGATACAAGTTTCTGCAGGGCTGGGGCTAGACTGCAGGTAGACTGGAGGCTGACAGCTAAGTAGGAGCTTTGGGGTCACGTGGGCTTCAGCTCCATCGTGTAATACTGCCCGTACAAGACAAGTTGCTCGTCCCCACACAGCTGCAGTTTTCAGGCTGTATTTGGTACTGACGTTTGCTTTAAAATGAAGCTGGAGTCAAGCAGTCCCCTTTCCTGCGCCTTGCCTTCTCTCCGCATGTTTTGATGTGGCTGCCTAAATGTCTGAAAGCTTTCTGTCGTGAAAGATTTAACGCTGAGGCTGTACACTTATGCTACTGTCATGGAGGCTTTTAGGCAGTTTTCTATCAAAATTATAAAGGTGTACCCCCTTTGACCTAGCAGCGCCACTTCTGAGAATTGTCTGCAGATATGCTTGCACACGTTCAAAATGATGTATGCACAAAGGAATTCACCACAGCTTGTTTACGACAGGAAAGGCTGGAGACAGATCAAATGTCCCTCAGCAGGGGACTGGTCAAATAAGCCACACAACAGATTACTTTGCAGGTATAGAAGGGAGAACAATGTCTCCACAGAGTTAGGCTAGAACAGCGGGTAGAGGACACTATGTTTTATAAATAAAGATAGGGAAAGAATATTTGCAATGCATTTAAAAAAAAAAAACTCTCAGCTGAGGGTGATGGTATACATTTAAAATCCCAGAATCCAGGATTCTGAGGCAGGGGGATCACCAACCTGACCCACATAGTGTGATCCTGTCTCAAAATACCAAAAATGAGGGCCTGAATGGTTTTGCATCAGATGGAGTCCTAGAAATGAAAGAAGTGGACAGAAGCCCCCACTCCCAATCCAGAAGAAATCTACAATTGATAACCACCTGTAAATGAAGATCTAGTTTTCTCCAAGAAAGACTTACTGAAGCAACAAACTACTCTTACCTTTAGGCTGCTTGCACAGCAGTTGACGGCCAACAGAAAATGAACTCAATGGCATTTTTGGAGGTTCCTTGTCTCACAGTGTCCTGTCAGACTTTGGGGTTTTTGTTGTTGTTGTTGTTTTCTTTTCTTTCTTTTTTACTTTATTTTTTATTTATATTTTATTCATATTTTTCTTCTCTCTTTTTACCCTACAGATCCTTTGCATATAGATATTATGGCTTCCAGTGTAGTGTTTCACAGGATCTGAGTGTGCGAACACTTGAGTGGGTCTCTGCATCTGTATCTATTTCTAGTGCCTTTTCTTAGGCTCTTTTCCTTCTCTTTGTTTTGTCCTGTTCTGATGTGTTAGTTTTTATTTTATCTTACTATGTTATATTTTATTTTATTATTATCCCCCAGAAGACTGCTTGTTTTCTAACAAGAGACAGAAACGGGGTGAATCTAGATTAAGGGGAGTAGGGAGGAACTGGGAGGAATAGGGAAGGGGAAACCATAATCAGGATATAATATATGAGAAAAAAATCTATTTTCAATAAAAGGAAAAAATACCAAAATGAAAAATAAAAACAAAACTCAAGGGAAAAAATATACAAAAAGAAGCAAGCAGTTGAAAGCAAAAACCAAACAAACAAAAACAAAAAACTTTCCTGTGTAGGGATGGCACACCTGTAATCTCAACACTTGGAGTGCTGAGGCAGGAGGTCTGCCACAGGTTTGAGGGCAGGGTGACCTATGCCGTGAATTCAAGGCCAGCCTGAGCTACAGAGTGAGAACTTAAAACAAAACATACCAACAACAAAGCACCCAAACTAATAAATGTTGGTGGCTGAAAAGCCGGTGCTGAGGGGAGGCAACACTTTTCATACACACCTTTTTCAAGAACTTCACATTTTGAGCCACATATCTGCATTTCCTATATTTTATCTAAAGTAACCATATGTAATACCTAGGTCTATGCCAAAGACATTCTGAGCATTCAAAACTCAATCCAGAGACTTCTAGCACGTGAAAAAAAAATCCCATTCATATAGTATCTGTACAGAAGAAAAACACTATACAAATTAATGTTAATTTTAGTGATGCTCTTCAATTACAATGCAACAATAATCTGGTTAAGACTGAATTCAGTCTGTGTGAAAATATTGGTTGAAGTCTGGACTATGTCCTTTACAAAGACCGTTCTCCTACCATGTGAAATTCAAATCCACCTGATTGTCTAGGGAACAGGCTCCAAGCAACTAGTGAAATTCAGGTTAGAACAAACAGACGATTGTAGCGTCACTGGAAATGTACACATTAACCCAGCAACGAATTCGTCGATAATTCCCATCTATTTCTTTTGTCCACATTGGTGCTTAACTGTAAACCCTAAGGATGGAGAATCCTGCAGAAAAGGGTGTCATTTATATCAGGAGAGAATGGGGCAGTCATTAGTCATGTGTCAGCATGGAGATGGGCTGGGGAAGAGGGTGAAGAGACCTGTGGAGACACTGAAGCCTATGAAGTGGATACAGGCGCTATGTTCCAACTCCATCAGGTCAGAAATGGCTGTAATGCTTAGGATTTGCTCCCACAAAATTAAGAAATTCTAACTTCAGCCTATTTATCCTTTCTTCCCCCAAACAAAAGCCTCTTTCCTCACTTTTCAGGGCTCTGAGTAGAAATGCCAGTGCCACTGTAACAATCAGGCCATGTTCTAAGCTTGGAGCAGCCAGAGGCCGGTCTCTTCCCACGTCCCCAAAGCACACACCTGCCGCACTGGCTTTAGAAGTGATGGAAAAACCTGGGGTAGGCAGGGAACTCATGTCTGCTGAGTCAGAGCAAATATCCCCCACCATTAGTGGAACACGTTATGTTCCTATGCTGCCTATTATCTATCTATCCAGTGTCAGCCAGCTGATTGATTGACATGTGAGCCTAAAAAATAGGGTCTTCTGTGTCCAGGAAAACAGCTCAGTCGGTAAAGTGCCAGGCAAGGGTGAGAACCTCAGCTCAGACCCCCTCAACCACCCAGAAGATGGCACCTGTCATCGCAGCACTGAGGGGCCGGAGACAGGCAGACCTCTGAGGCTCACTGGCTGGCCAGCCTAGCCCAGTGATCTTCGGTTCAGCTAAGAACTGTCTCAAAACAAAAGGTAGGAACTTGAGAGACAGCTTAGCAGTGAAGAGCCAAGTTCAGAGCTCGGTTCCCAGCACGTGCACGAGAGGCTCTCAACCACCGATCCAGCGCTGCAGGTACTACACGCACATGCACGTGTAGCTTTCTAAACAAGTCTTTAAAATTAAAAATGTCCTCCGAATATTCCTATTTCCCTGGCTCTTACTTGAGGATTATAATAGATGTTTTATTTGTGCAATATATTTATATTGTATGCCTCAAATCACTCTAAATACCCATTAGGTATGTGGTCACTTGCCATGGAAATATAATACTAGTGTGTTATTAATATTGTCATCTAATATTAATGTATTATATAATATACTAGTATACAATATAAATGATATGGCATTTGTATAACAGTGATATATCTAATTTCTATGTCATGTAGTACATATTTATATATAATATATGATATGTTATATAATATTTACATAACACTTAGGCATGAAAATAAGTACTTCTTAGTGTTTTTGTTTGTTGTTTCCAAAGTGACCATATGCTTAACGGAGGTCCAGAGTGATCTGAGGCAAAACCATTACAGTTAGCACAAACTGGCTAAAGCACCGGGGTCCAGAGCCGCATTTCAACTCTTGGCAGCCCTGCCTTGTAAATTATTTACCCATCTCTGTAAAGTAGAAATAGGTATAATGCCTAGTTACAGCATTGTTGAAGGATTAAATGAAGTAACCCATTCAACAGGTAATTACTAACAGCAAGCTTAAAGAATTTTTTTATTGTCTACATGTAAATACATAACATAATGGGGGGTTTTCTCCTCCCTGCCTCCCCCAGTTTTTGGAGACAGGTTTTGTCTGTGTAGTCCTGGTTGTATCTGCAGACCAGGATAGCTTGAACTCAGAGATCTGCTTGCCTCTGCTGGGACAAAAGGCATGTGTTACCATGCCTGGCTCATGATGGGGTTTCCTCTTTGATTTTAAATTAGTAGTGTGTGTGTGTGTGTGTGTGTGTGTGTGTGTGTGTGTGTGTGTGTGTGTGATGGGGGTGTTGGCTGTACTCATCATACATGTACAGAGGTCAGAGGACAACTCTGTGACTCAGCTATCTCCTGCGCCTTTTCACGGATTCTGGGCATGGCACACAGGCCAGGTCCTTAAGCTTGTGAGGCAGCTGCTTTACCCTCTGAGCCATCTTAGCAGTACCATGATGTTTTAATAGACTTATCTTAATTCTTTTTTATGTACAAAACCACCTACATCTACTCTCTTGGCAAATGAATATATAATATTGTTAACTATTGTCTTTATGATGTCTATATCTCTGGATTTATCTCACTATATAACTGAAGCTCTGTCCCCTTTGACCTACATTCTTCCATCCCTCCTTCTACCCCTGCCACTCAAAACCAACATTCTACTCTCATTTCTCTGCAAGATAGGGCTTTCATACTCCTAGGCAGCACTCATGAATGAAATTATCATTTGTGATATTCAATAAAAAATAAATCAGAGGCAAAACCCAATATGAGTTCATCTCATCTGTTATTGGAGACTGTGCAGGAGTCTCAAAGGTCCCGAGAACAGTATACTGCTTGCAAATTGAGCACTTGGGAGATCTTGGTCAGAATTTGATGGCACTTCCTAGATTGTCAAATGTGACTTCTTTTTTTTTTTTTTTTTTTTTTTTTCGAGACAGGGTTTCTCTGTGTAGCTTTGTGCCTTTCCTGGAACTCACTTGGTAGCCCAGGCTGGCCTCAAACTCACAGAGATCCACCTGGCTCTGCCTCCCGAGTGCTGGGATTAAAGGCGTGCGCCACCACCGCCCGGCTCCAAATGTGACTTCTTTAGGGCACCTCCCAAGGAGGCTGGAGAGCAGTTCAGTGATTTAGATAGAGCACTGGCTATTCTTACAGAAGACCCAGGTTTCATTCCCAGCACCAATGTGGTGGCTCGTAACTGACCGTTACAGACAGTTTTCCCGTTCTAGGGCTCCAATGCTCTCTTCTGACCTCCTTGGGCACTGCATGCACATGGTGCACATACTTAGGTGCAGACGAAACACTCATACACATAAGACAAAATAAACAAATTTTAAAAAACTCAACGCCTCCCAAATGAGCTGCTGATAAAACAACCTGTTGAATTTTTTTTCCTTGTTGTTTCACTGTAGTAAGGCAAAAATATCGCTTTGATAGTTTGTTCTTAGAAGTTGTCCTGGTTAGGGTTTTTGTTTTTGTTTGTTGGTTTTTTGTTCGTTTTCTCAACTTGACACAAGCTAGAGTCATTTGGGAAAAGGGAACCTCAATTGAGAAAATGGCCCAACAGATTGGCCTGTGGGCTAGCCTGTGGAACATTTTCTTGGTTGTTGATGTGGGTAGGTCTAGCTCACTGTGATCAGTTCCACCCCTGGGCAGGTGCTCCTGGATTATATAAGAAAGCAGGCTGAGCAAGCCATGGGGAGCAAGCCAGTGAGCCTCCCTCATCCCTCCATGGCCTCTGTCTCAGCTCCTGCCTCCAGGTTCCTGCCATGATTTCCCTCAGTGAGGAAGTGTGATCTGAGAATTGTAAGCTGAAATAAACTCTTTGTTTCCCAAATTCCTTTTGGTCATGATGCTTATCATAGCAGTAAGAACCTTAAGTGAGGCAGTAGTGTTCCACAGTGGAAGTGAAAGGTACAGTATTTATAAGATTTGGGAGATCTGAAGCTGGGCGTGGTGATGGAAAGGCCAGCCAGGGCTAGCTATATAGTGAGACCTTGTATCAAAAAAAAAAAAAAAAAGCCACCCGAAAATAATAATGTCTTAGGGTCTGATTTAAGAGTACTCTTACTATGGAACCTGATTGGGATTGTGCAAAGTTTCTGACATAATCGTTTAGGAATGGAAAGAAGGAGGGGAGAGTTTGGTAGTCTTTCATAGTCTCTTGCCATTCTAGACTAATGGCCATTCCCTTTATAATCCTGCACTTTTGCCAACTGGACCAGCTCACCAGTCCAAAGCTTCTTCTTTGGCTTTATTTTTCATCAAGATTTCACCAAGAGCCTATTACATACTAAACATTGTTGGGCACTGGAGCATGTAGTTAATGAATGCAGATGACGGGCATTTAATAAACTTGGACTATTTTTATCTAAAAGCACAATACACCAGCTTGGGTTGTATCTAGGATTTAAAGAAATTTTAAGCTGTAGAGAGGAATGAATTATTTATAAGGCTTCCAAGATCACAAAGTTGAAATGCTGAACATACAATAGTATTCGATTACAAGTGTATTGTACCATGAAGGCTCAGAGGCAATACACCTGTTGGTTGATTCGGTATATGTTTCAAGCAATTTATGCCATATCTTAATCAATTTTCTATACACTTAAACTTGTTGGCAAGTGTTTAACATTTCTTCTGGAACAACATTTATGAAAACTTGCAACAAAAGAAAGCAAGGGTAAAAAAAACCAGTTTAACTCATATGAATTGTTAATACAGTGATCAAATGTCTTCTAAATGAGAGAAGCAAAGCGCCCATTCTATTGATTAGATACATTTGCCACTCCTTGAGTTACATTCCTGGGGTGTGTGTGTGCTGGGTGTCGAGCCCAAGGCCTTGGGCATGCTGCCCACATGCTGTACCACTGAGCTACACCCACTCTAACAAAGTCCTCTGCTTTTTAACTCAAGATACCACTGAGAGTGAATGAGAGAAGCTGTGATAATATCATCTCCTGAAAGCATCAGTTTTTCTTACATTTCTCACGTGGATACCAGTAAGAAATTAGCATTGGAACAAGTGCAAAAATCCATCTGGTTTTATAAAATGAGACATGAAACATGAAAACAACTTCTAAGTGCACTGACCTCAACAGAGCCTGTTGGGGTGTGAGGGGTTCTGAACTCTTAGGGGGAAAAGTCATCAGGTACTGTGCATTAGGCATAGACTTTCCATTTCTTCACGGTTAAGGGATTTGAATCACTTGCGCATACGGTTTTCAGTTTCGTCTACTTCCTCACTTTCTGCTTATCTACAGAAATCTCGATGGTCACACAGCACAACACCAACAGTAACAGGTTCTGAGTGGGACTTACTGGCTGAGTTCTGAAGCGGCTTGCATGATAATCTTGTGTTCTCTGCCACAAAACAAAACAATCCAAAACCACGGCTACTGCAGTAACACAGGATGCTAACACCGGTGAAAAGGAATTAAAAGACAAAATTCCCCCTAAAGTGAACCTTGATGAAGACTATAAGCTACTTGAAGAATCCACTTAACTGTCAATGTCCAAAATGCTAGCAATTTATAATCTAGGAAGTGGGCTGGCTGTGAAACCCACTCACTCCCGAGTTCATTCATCTACATCTATTCTTTCTACAATATTTATCACTGTCAGAATGATCTTAAAAACTTGTCTCACGTGCTCATGTTCCAATTCCAGCTTCCATGAGTTACATGAGCAGTTCCAGCATCTGCGTACACTAAGCAGAAGATTAAAATGTGCTCACAGAATTTCTTTACAACAATGAGTGGTGACTACCATTCATCACACACATATGCCTGGAGAATATATAAATTGGGGACAGGGGAAAGTGTATGTGACCTCTTTAAAACTTCTGGAGGGATCTAGTGCATGGACGGGATGCACAGTGTGTTCTCTGCATGTTGTCACCCGACGATGCTGACCTGTCCATGGGAGAGCAAAATAGAACTCTGAATGAGACATTTTTCATCTGCATGGTGAAGGGAATGTGGCGGCTAGCTCAGTTAGTAATTTAGAGCCAAGTACCCTCATTCCCACCCGGTAACGCATCACCCAGCTCTTGGCCCCGAGTCCTGCAACAGGTGCACCCGGATGGACACACTTCAGTCCCTCCTCCGGGAAGGAGCTTGCCCCCTGCTGGCGAGGTTGAGCCAGGGTTGCACCCTCTGGATCTCGGGGCAGCCAGCACACAGCCGGAGTGTGTGCGATGTGGGACCCTTGCTCACCTCCGCTGCGGAACCTGGGGCTGTCGCCCGTCTTGTTGAGGGCGCTGCTGGAGCAGCCCATCGCGCAGAAGTGCTGTCACCTGGCCCTGCCTCACGCGAGCGTCGGTCGCCGGGCTTGGAAGCGATGCTCACCGCAAACCCTGCCGCTGAAGTTTCTCCCGACTGTGGGATCTTGCTGCCCCAGAGTTCAAGGCGCACGCGCAATGGGGCCCTGGGTACCCCGTGCGCACCTGGAGGGGCGAGCGAGAAACGAAGAAGTGGATAGAACCAGAGAGGGCAGAGTGCCGGACAGCTGGATGACCAGCAGGCAAGAGAGAGCAGGGACAACTAAAACCAAGGAATCAGCTGGACAGGAGGCGGAGGGTGCCGAGAAGGGAAATGGGGAAAGGAGATGAGATGAGGGACGGACGAGAGCGAAGCACTGGGAGGGATGGGGTGAATAATCGTCCTAAATAGCCAGGCAGGGGAGGCGGCAGCTGCAGCCAGAGGCTATTGATTGGTAGGCTAGATGTGCGATGACAGTCTTATCCTCTTACATAACTCCAACACAGTTACCACAAGGAAGTTCAACATCGGATACCGAACTGTTAGACCTGCCCTCCACAGTCAGCTTCAGGCTCTCCCATCCAGAACTACACCTATGACTTTGGTGCCTTGCTTCTTTTCGGTTTGCTGTGATCTGGAGCAGTTCACCTAATCCTGCATTGTCTTTTTAATTAATTAAGAAATTTTTATTTTTAATTTGTTTCTTATTTGTGACAGGGTCCCTACATAGTCCTGGCTGTCCTGGAACTTGCTATGTAGACCAGGTTGGCCTCCAACTCACAGAGATCCACCTGCCTCTGCCTCCTGAGTGCTGAGGTTAAAGGTGTGCACCATCACGCCAGGGCCATTAATTTTTATTTTATGTGTCTGGGTGGACTGTGTACCACCTGTGTGCCTTGTGCCCACAGAGGCCACAAGAGGACGTCAGGTCCTCCGGAAGTGGAATTACAGGTGGTTGTGAGCCGCTTTTTTTTTTTTTTTTTTTTGGTTTTTTGAGACAGGGTTTCTCTGTGTAGCTTTGCAACTTTCCTGGAACTCACTTGGTAGCCCAGGCTGGCCTTGAACTCACAGAGATCCTCCTGGCTCTGCCTCCCGAGTGCTGGAATTAAAGGCCTGCACCACCACAGCCCGGCTCTATGTGGGTGCAGGGAACCTAACCTGGTTTGTCTGGAACAACAACTTAAGCAAGTGCCCATAAGTGCTGAGCCGCCTTTCCAGCCTCCTGCTTTGTCTTCGATGGCTTTAACATTAAGAGTTTGACGCCGGCCTGGTCTACAGAGAGAGATCCAGGAAAGGCACAAAGCTACACAGAGAAACCCTGTCTCGAAAAACCAAAAACCAAAAAACCAAAAAAACAAAAACCAGGCTGTTTAGCGGGCAGTAGTGGTGCAGGCCTTCAATCCCAGCACTCAGGAGGCCGAAGCAGCTGGATCTCTGAGTTCCAGGCCAGCCTGGTCTATAGAGTGAGTTCTAGGACAGCCAGGGTTCTTCTACATGAGAAACCCTGTCTCAAACTAACAAAACAAAACAAACAGGCTATTAGTTTTATTCAGCATTTCTTGATTTGGCTTTGCTTGATTTGTTCAAGACTGTTTTATGTGTTTCCACACGACGCCGTTTGGGCAGCCTTTCATTCTTTTTTAGGAGTCAGCCATACCGGGGCATCTTGATACTGGGAAGTTAATTAGCATTTACTGGGTTTCTCCCCTGCAGTGTCACAATGTATTCTTTGCAGTTTGTGGGGTGGGACTGTTAGGTTAAGTAAGTAATATTCTGTTTCCCATTAAACTATTATAACTACTTTTAACCTATCATCTCTTACTTGGACCAATTATTAAATGGTGAACTTCTACTTATAAATAGAATATATTATTCTTTCTACATTTGTTAATTGCCATTCTATTTTAAAGAAGCCCTTTCCTTTACACCAGTAGATATCCAAAAAGTCTTACAGTACTCAGTGTGTTTCATTATCATCTGTATTAGTTTGCTGGGGCTGCTATAACAAAATACAATAGACTGAGTACCTTGTACAACAGAAATTCATTTGCTCACAGTTCTAGAGCTTAGATCAAGGTGCCAGCCACAGGCTGGTTTCTTCCAAGGCCCTCTCCTTGACTGGTAGATGACTCTTCTTTCCACACATCGTCTTTATGTCTATGTCTTAACACTCCCTTGTAAGAGACTACAGAACTGTTGGTTTGGGGACCCATCATTCTGACTCCACTTAGCACTAAATACTTTCTAAAAATCCTCTCTATAGAAACAGTCACATTAGGAGGTCCATCTTTATCCTATCAGTTTGGATGCAGGGAATGGTTCATGGCATAGAAAACTTCTTTATCCTCAAGTTTTTAAAAATAAAAGTCATGAGCCAGGAGGTGGTGGCTTTAATCCCAGTGCTCGAGAGGCAGAGGCAGTCTGATCTCTGAGTTTGAGGACAGCCTGGTCTATAGAGTTCCAGGGCTACACAGAGAAACCCTGCCTTGAAAACCAAATAAATAAATAAATAAATAAATAAATAAATAGTCATTTTTAGTTTATCTAGTGAAGGCTTTACAAAACTTTTTCTTAGTAAGATATAATTTACATATTAACAAAAACTAAATATGTGACTTTAAATTCCCTAAACTCTACATTTTATGCTAAACTAGGATTCAGTTAACTTCTCTATTTTAGGAATTGTCTGAAGTACCCTCAGGGATAAGTTGTTAACTGAACCTTGGTATCTTCTGTTATCTCCAGTGGAGGCACTTAGTCATCAGGTATTTTGGTAAGGGTTTCTAATGCTGTGAAGAGACACCATGATCACAGCAACTCTTTTTTTTTTTTTTTTTTTTTTTTTTTTTTTTTTTTAAAGATTTATTTATTATGTATACAGTATTCTGTCTGCATGTATCTCTGCAGGCCAGAAGAGGGCACCAGATCTCATTACAGATGGTTGTGAGCCACCATGTGGTTGCTGGGAATTGAACTTAGGACCTTTGGAAGAGCAAGCAGTACTCTTAACCTCTGAGCCACCTCTCCAGCCCCCTCACAGCAACTCTTATAAAGGAAACATTTAATTGGGCTGGCTTACAGTTCAGAGGTTCAGTCCATTGTCTTCCATGGCAGATGGCATGAAGACAGACATGGTGCCGGAGAAGAGCTGAGAGGTCTACATCTGGATGTGCAGGCAACAGGAGTGAATTGTGATACGAGGCAAAGCTTGAGCATGGAGACCTCAAAGCCCGCCCCCACAGTGACACACTTCCTCCAACAAGGCCACGCCTCCTGATAGTGCCACCCCCTATGGGGGCCATTTTTATTCAAACCACCACATCAGGCAAACAATCAGGTCCTAATGAATATCAGTCTTTTTCAGGAATCATCCCATTGCTCAATAAATGGGCTCAGGAGTAAAATAGATGGAGGAATGGGGATGGAAGCCATATTGGACTCAGCAATTTGCTTTTCCCCTTACCAAAGTTTACCTGGCTGATTGGCAACTTCCCACAAAAGTGATGACAAATGCCGCCTCTGAAATGACACTGTGATGAGATCAACAACCTTTTCTTTTGGGGGGGGGAGGGGTGTTTCGAGACAGGGTTTCTCTGTGTAGCTTTGGAGCCTGTCCTGGAACTCACTCTGTAGCCCAGGCTGGCCTCAAACTCACAAAGATCCGCCTGCCTCTGCCTCCCGAGTGCTGGGATTAAAGGCGTGCGCCACCACCATCTGGCAACCTTTTTTTTTTTTTTTTTTTTTTTTTTTTTTTTTTTTTTTGCTTTTTTGCTTTTTAGTTTTTTGAGGCATGGTGTCTCTCTGTAGCCCTGGCCATCCTGGAACTCACTCTGTAGACCAGGCTGGCCTCGAACTCACTCACAAAGATCTGCCTGCTTCTGCCTCCTGAGTGTTGGGACTAAAGTGGGATTAAAGGTGTGTGCAACCATCCAACCTTCTCAAGGAAGATAAAATGGATTGCTTTTAGGATAACAGTGAAGCTAATCTTTTAAAGGTGTGTGTGTGTGTGTGTGTGTGTGTGTGTGTGTGTGTGTGTGTGTATGTGTGTATGCTTGTATGAGTGCAGATGTGTGTGCACAGTGTGTATGTGGAAGTCTGAGGGCAATCTCCAGTGCTGGTCCTCACTTTTCATCTTGTTTGATGCAGAGACTTTGTTTGCTACTGTATAATCCTGTTAGCTGACTCACAAGCTTCCAGGAATTCTCCTGTCTCTACCTCCCATCTTGCTGTAGGAGCGCTGGCGTCACATGCACTATGGCATCCAACTTTATGTGGATTCTATGGATCTGAATTCAGCTCCTCGTGCTTTTGAGGCAAGCACTTTACCTGCTGAGCCATCTCTGCATCCCTAAGTGAACAGATAATTTTTACTGTAATGGATGCTAGATCAAACTTGTTATTCCTACTCAATCTCTCTCTGCCAGTATCATTCATCAGTGGTCCTGTCATCAAGATATTAGACATCCTATTAGAGAGGCTAAGCAAGGAGAGTCACTTGAGTCTAGGATGTTGAGACCAGCTTGGGCAACATAGCAAGACTGTCCCATGTCAGAAAGAGAAAATGAAAACAAGACATTATACCTCCCTGAGACATTCCATTCCATATTGTATCTTGTCAAAGAACTGTTGTTGTTTGTTTTAACTCTTTTGGGGGACCTGTCACCCAGCTCCCAAATAAATCACACACAGAAGCTTATTCTTAATTATAAATACCTGGCCTTAGCTTGGCTTGTTTCTAGCCAGCTTTTCTTAACTTAAATATCCCATAACCCTTATACTTCTAGATGTTTGCCATTCTGTTACTTCTGTAAATCTTACTCTTTCTCCATGGATGGCTGGATGGCTGGGTGACTGACCCCTAGTGCTCTCTCTCTCTCTCTCTCTCTCTCTCTCTCTCTCTCTCTCTCTGTCGTTCCTTGATTTCTTTCTTCCAGACTTATCCTTCTATATCTTCTCTCTGCCTGCCAGCCCTGCCTATCTTTTCTCCTGCCTTGCTATTGGCCATTCATTTCTTTATTAGACCATCGGGTGTTTTAGATAGGAACAGTAACACAGCTTCACAGAGTTAAACAAATGCAACATAAACAGAAGTAACACACCTTAAAATAACATTCCTCAACAAGGAACTCACTTTGTTATGAGACAAAGAAGGAGACAGGTTAATTTCTACATGACTTACTGGTCTTTCCACTCATCTACCCAGAGGCAGACGAACCTATAGAGTGGTGGAGTTGTAAATGAAGCACTCAGTTACGGCACCACCCAAGGTAAGATTGAGGTCCTGTCCTGTGCTCTGGAGTTTGCTTTGAACCGGAGACATACACAGTGCTATTTCTCCCATGCATGACTGGTCTACACAGACCTGGCATCTTGACCTCTGAATAGCTTGTCCATTTGTTGAGCTGCAAAATAAACTGCTTTTCTCCTTAATTGAACTTCTTTCTGTTGTTTTAACACAAGTCATCACTACACAATGCATGCCTCTTCCTGGCTGACCTCAACAATCACCTGTCCTGCCTTATTCTTTAGTCTTGTTAGAAGTCTGGCTTGATGCTCTCTGATCATAACCACTACTGTGATTTTTCAAGGTCGACATTGATGCTTTATATTTCGAAGGCAGTAGTTGATCATTTCACCCCTCATTGATCCTTTTTGTCATTTTTTCCTTCCATATATCCATGTTTTGATTTTATCATAAAATTGCATTATTATTTATTTCTCCATTGAGTAACCTGATACACAGTGTTACAATACTGATAGCACTCTGGTTTAAAGGCAAATTGCCGTATTCCTTTGTTTTCTACCTTTACTAAGGATAAAAAGAGATAACAGACTTTCAAAATATTAGAGATAACATGTAAAACACCATACTTTGTGGACAGACACTTTGAAACACACAAGAGTTCAGTTATAGTAAAATTTTAAAAAAAATGACCCTAAGAAAAACAAAGTAGTCCAAAGACCAAGTTCATAGATAGCACTCTTTTTTCCAAAAGTGTCACTCCACTATAACAAACACAGGAAGGAAGTATTCTTACTTGGTTCTTTGTATCAAAGGGTATAAAAAACTTATGCTAACTTAGATAGAAAATGGCAAAATCAAATAAAATTAGATGAGGGGAAGCATTGCTCTGGCTGGCTTTCAATTCAAGTGTATGGAATGTAGTCTGCTAAACAAAACAGAATCAGAAGCACCCCTCATCGGAGCAGGAAGGGCTATGGGACAAGCACTCCTGCCCCTGTTATTGGGTAGACAGAAAGGTTGGGTAGCTGCTGTTCTCTCTTGCCCCCTCAGTGTTCAGAACGCTTGGATAAGTGCACATTGGTCACTCACCAACTTCTCATTATCCCTCCTTCTTATCAACATATTTATCAGCATGGCTAACGTGGCTGGTAAGAACACAAGGCTGAGTCACACAAAGCACTGAGGCATGCCTTACTATGAACATCAAGTAATTGTTAATGAGTATGATCATTTTAACCGCTGGACAGATAGGGTAGACGCACTGAACCAATAACTATCAGATGAACTTGTTAGTACTGTTTGTGCTCTGACAAGGAATGCAGCCTGTCCCTTCTAATTCTCATAGCAAGAAAGAAAAAACGGGAAGCACAATGAATGTAGGTGCCTGTGGCTTTTACCTTGTTTTGTTTTCAGAAGCTTGGAGTAGCAATTTTGGTGAAGGAGAAACAATGAAGAGTCTTGTGTTAATTTTCTTATCTCATAATTACCTGTTGTTAGGCTCTCAAAATCACACTGAAATGCTAGATACAAAGAAGCATTCAGGAGTAGTAACATCTGGATGGCAAAGTCCTCTCAAAGCACACACAAAGCCTTGTAGTGTGGATTTTTTTTTTTTTTGAGACAGGGTTTTTCTGTGTGGCTTTGGCTATCCTGGAACTAGATCTGTAGACCAGGCTGGCCTTCAACTCAGAGAGACCCAATTGCCTCTGCCCTTCTGCCTCCTCAGTGCTGGGATTTAAGCCATGGGCCACCAACCGCCCAGCACAGAGATTTTTAAAGTAAGAGAATGTTGACTTGGACAATGAACACTTGTATAAACTCCACCTGGATGCTGTAGCTAGTGATACCTTTTTGAATTTGCCCTACTTAGCTCTCTGTTTATCTGCAGATGTTTTACTGGAATTCATCTGAAAATCAAGACATAATAGCAATAATTTTCCAACACAGGCCAAATCTGCCCAGCTGGGTTTTCTAAAAGTGTTTTGTTGGCTTTTACCATACTATAAAAGATATCTGCCCAAAAGCAACTCTTTCTCTTTTTTTAATGTGTATTTTTGGGTTTTGTTTGTTTGTTTTTCAAGATAGGGTTTCTCTGTGTAGCTTTGTGCTTTTCCTGGAACTCACTGTGTAGCCCAGGCAGGCCTCGAACTCACAGAGATCCGCCTGCCTCTGCCTCCCGAGTGCTGGGATTAAAGGCGTGTGCCACCACTGCCCGGCATATGTATGTTTTAGATAGAATTTTATTGCTGTTATAAAACACCATGACTGGGCTTGGGGATTTAGCTCAGTGGTAGAGTGCTTGCCTAGCAAGCAGAAGGCCCTGGGTTCTGTCCTCAGCTCTGGAAAATTAAAAACAAATAAAACAAAAAAATACATCATGGCTAAAATCCACTTGGGGAGGAAACTTTTAACCTACAGTTCCACATCACAGTCCATCACTGATGGAAGTCAGGGCAGGAACCTGGGGACAGGAGCTAATGCAGAGGCCATGGATGAACACTGCTTCCTGGTTTGCTTTCCAAGTCTTGCTCAGCTTGATTTTTTTTTTTTTTTTTTTTTTTGGTTTCTCGAGACAAGAGTTTCTCTGTGTTAACAGTCCTGGCTGTCCTGGAACTTGCTTTGTAGATCAGGCTGACCTCAAACTCACAAAGATCCACCTGCCTCTGCCTCCCAAGTGCTGGGATTAAAGGCATGTACCACCACCGCCTGGCATGATTCTTATACACCCTAGGACCACCTGGTGCTCTCAGCAGCCAGAAGAGGGAATCAGATCCCCTGGGACTGAAGTTGCAGATGTCTGTGACACACCACAGGGTGTTGAGAACTGAGCATGGATCCTCTGGAAGAGCAGCCAGTGCTCTTCACTTTCGGCCCATAAAAATCATACTGTAGTTTTTGAGACAGATCTCACTATGTAGCCCTGTAGTACTCAGTATGCACACCGGGCTAGCCTTGAACTAACTGAGATCTGCCTGCCTCTGCCTCTTGAATGCTGGGATTAAAGGTTGGCATCACCTTGCTTGGCCCCAAACCATAACTTTTTAAAACTTTGAAAGTATAGAATGGTATGGTGTTGAAAACCAGGAGCTAACACCGAGATGTTGCAAGGTCAAAATTTATTTATGGCTGGGCCAAATTTCCCATTTCCCATAGTAGGAGGATGAAGTAGCAAAAACCAAAGACAGAAAGGAGAGCCTCTTTATATGATCATGGGAAGGGTATGTGTTATGGGTTATGGCCAGATAGTTATTAGAACATACCATGAAATAGTTTATGGTCAGTCAATTCTTGGAACATATGAAACAATGAAAACAAATTATGTAAATCATAAGGTTATAGAGGAAGAACAAGTCAAAACAACAACAACAAAACAAGTTGCCCTTCAGCTTGGGACATGATTAGAGACTAACACTATGTTTAACTAGGAAAAGGAAGAGAGCTGGAGTCAGTTGGCCTTAACATGGAACTCAGTGCAAACTAAGGCATCACTATGTTTGATTGGGATCTATCTGGTGATGCACGCCCAGAACCACCTTGGCTATCTCATTCTTTAGGTCTTCTTACATTTAGAATTTATAGGAGTCATCTCAGCTGCTTGTTAGACCCTGATTCTCAGCCCTGACATCCTGAAGTCTCTTCCATAGGCAAGAATCGGAGCTCCAGGTGATCCCAATGCCCACATTTTGTGATATAACTTGTTGTGGGGATATCCACCAGAAAAGACTCTTGGACATGGGCATAAGCCAATAGAAAGTCTCTATTAGCCATCTGGTGACTATACTGGGTGTTTGGGATCCCAGTGTAGCCCTGAGCTTTTCTCAGGGTGAGCTTTTAAGCACAAAAACCCTGTTTTGGTTGACATACTTCAGTTAACAAGAACAGTTAGTCAGAAACAGAACTACAGAAACCAAAAAGCAAGGTTAGTACATTTTGAGACTTTCCTAGAACTATGGATAGATTAGACCTTTGTTTTAGTTTTGGCAGATGGTGCTGTCTAGGTGCTGAGTTTTACAGCCTGAATTGTACTTCCATCATGGAGTCAGTTGTCCTTAGGTCTGGGAGCCTATTAAGTCTGGGGCCTTGTTACATAACTGATGTCTTACAAGACACCAGTTTGAAAATACAATACTAAAGAAGAGTAATTTATTACTTAAAAGGAACTTTTCATGTGATAATTAGTAATGCACACATTATAAAATAGTTCAAACAGTGCTGAAATAGACACAGTAAAAACAAATGTCCTTAAAAAAAAAACAAAACAGAGCTAGGCGTTGTGGTGCACACCTTTAATCCCAGCACTCGGGAGGCAGAGGCAGGCAGATCTCTGTGAGTTTGAGGCCAGCCTGGTCTTCCCTCTCATGAAAACTGTTTACCAGCAGACTGTCCTCCTGGATTTGCTTCCAGTGTCCTTGTTGAGGCTTTACTGTCCCCGCCCCCACATTCCAGTTAATAGTTCAGAGTTCAGTCCTGACTAACTTATTTTTGACACATGGTCTTATGTAGCCCAGGCTGGCCTCAAATTTTCTCGTCACACAAGGATAGCTTTGAACTCCTAACTCTTCTGTCTTAATTCCTGATTGCTAGGATCACAGGCATGGGAGACCATATCTGGTCTTACTTCACCTTTGAAAAACTAATCACTTTCTTTCCAGTTTTGTCCTCTATAAAAAAGATTAATGTGGCCTACAACATTTTCATGACCATTAGTTAAGGTTTATTAAAAGTGTGTTGAAGCCTGCACATTTGTGAACAGCTATTATGTTTTTTATCTAACCATCCTACCTTTATTTTTTCAGATAAGGTCTTAGGAGGGCCTTGAACTTGCTATGTAACTGAGGATGGCCTGGCTTCCTCCCCCTCCTAAGTGCTGGGGTTACAGAGTATGCAACACCACACCCAGTTTTAGGTGGTACTGGGGACAGCATCCAGAACTTTGTGCGTGGTAGGCAAGTGCTCTACCAACTGAGATACAACCCCAGTCATTCTGAAAGCACATTAAAGGACCAGCAGTATAAAGGAGCTAGTCCATGGTGTCATCTGGGGTGAGTACATGATGTCCATAACAGTTTCTTCACACAGCAGTTAGAGTTATACTGTGTCTTAGCATGACATCAGTTTTGAGTGTGGTTCATTGTAATCAAGTATCTACCAAGAATATTTGAGAATGGGGGAAGGTGGGAGAAAGATGCGTAACTGAATGTATAATGTGAACAGGAGGACATCAACATTCCATTCCCAAACTGTACCTGAAGAGAACTGTAATACAAAGTGCTCTTAAGCAGACATTCCATCTCATAATAGCATGACAACCACAAACCAAACAGGTCAGCAAAGAAAAGCACAGGATTAAAAATAGGGAGGGGGGGATGCTGGTATTTTAACCAGTGATGTCACAACTCTAATGGCTTATTTCATTGAATTTTCAGAAGAGCTATTTGTTAGTTTTAAAGTTCATTTAAAGATTAGTATGTTTACAGAACTAGAATAACAGAAGACAAATATCTGGATTTGCATAACCTTGTAATTCCATTTCTGGAACATGGACAGATCCCTGAGGTTAGCTGGCCAGGCAACCTAGCCTAATCTCTAAGCCCCAGGTTCCAGTAAGAGACCCTCTGAAAAAATAAGGTGGACAACTACCAAGGAAGCACACCTGAAATTGGCCCATGGCCTCTGCCCAACTGCACAAGCTTCCACACTAGCCACCATAAGCACACACAAAAAAAGGAAGATCAGGTTAGTAAGTAAGCTGCATGGTGTGTTACTTTGCCCTGGAGGTTGGGAGAAGGCATTGCCTAAATGTTAAAGCAAATAGTATGGTAATCTAACACTACGGTTTGGTCAAATTCACATCAAAATGGGCCCTAAGAGTTGAGTAAGTTTTAATTGTAAAAATACCTAATTTACAGTCCTGGTTCTGTTCCTGTTTCTGCAATACATTAGCTGTAAAAACTTGATAATAACAAGGTTTCTATCTCATAGTGTGTGAGTGTATGGTGGTTAGGTAAATGTTATATAGTTTCTAGCGTCTTTTTTTTTTTTTTTTAAATTCAAGATCAATTTACAGAGATTGCCTGCCTCTCCTGGGATTAAAGGCATAGGCCAACAGGACCGCATGGCTCGTGGATATTTTTGAAATTATTATTATTATTATTATTAAGATTTATTATGTATACAGTGTTCTGCTTGAATGTATGTCTGCACACCAAAAGAGGGCACCAGATCTCATTTAGATGATTGTGAGCTGCCACGTGGTTGCTGGGAATTGAACTCAGGACCTCTGGAAGAGCTGTCAGTGCTCTTAACCTGAGCCATCTCTCCAGCCCCTTGAAATTATTTTTATGTCAGGGTGGCGAAAGCCTTTAATCCCAGGCAGAGGCAGGCGGATCTCTGTGCGTTCCAGGCGAGCCTGATCTACAAATAGAGTTCCAAGACAGCCAGAGCTGTTACACAGAGAAACCCTGTCTCAAAAAACAAAGAAATTATTACGGGTGTGTGTGGAGGGGGTGTTAATGTTCTTCCCTCTCCCAACCTCCAGGGCAAAGTAACACACCATGCAGCTTACTTACTAACCTGATCTTCCTTTTTTTGTGTGTGCGTATGGTGGCTAGTGTGGAAGCTTGTGTAGTTGGGCAGGGGCCATGGGCCAGTTTCAGGTGTGCTTCCTCGGTAGTTGTCCACCTTATTTTTTCAGAGGGTCTCTTACCTGGGGCTTAGAGATTAGGCTAGGTTGCCTGGCCAGCTAGCCTCAGGGATCTGTCCATGTTCCAGAAATGGAATTACAAGCGTGCACAAACACGCCAGACTTTTTGCGGGGTTGGGGTGGGTAGGTTTAGGCATAGAATTCAGGTCCTCACATTTACCGACAGCACACTCTCAACAGCCCCGGGTTTGTTGGTGCTAGTAAGTAGAAAAGGCTTTCAATCTTTTTTTTTTTTTTTCCCTTGAATATCTCATGTTACATTTATACGACGGTCCAAGTTTCAGAGCGAAAAGATTTTAAAAATATTTTTATTAAGGCTACTTCTCTACTTTTGTATTCGAATGTGTGCGTCCAAGCGCAGACCAGAGAACAAACTGCTAGGGTAGTCTCTCCTTCCACCACGTGGGTCTCGAACTCAGTTCATCCACTTGGTGGGAAGCGCATTGACCCACTGAGCCACCTCGCCGAGTCTGGATTTGTTTACTGCAGTCCCTTTGCTAAGCGTCCGGGGAAGTTGCGGAGCGGCAACCTGGACCACCGGCACAGAGCTGCTTCCGCTCGCGAAGGGCGGACGCAGGAGAGCGGCGTCCCGGGTCCTCCGGACCCACCCGCGGCAACATCCGCCAGAGACCAGTCAGCAGCTGCCAGGCCCTGGTGGCCGCCGCCCCGCACACCGCGGCGTCGCCGTGCTCGCCAGCTCCCGGCCGACTCCGGCTCTCCCCGCCTCAGCCCGCAGCTTCGGAACAAGCCAGGCGGCATCCGGGCCGCCAAACTAACCCAGTTCCCATAGCAACTGGCGGCGGCAGGCCGCCCCTAGCCAGGGCCCTTCCGCGTGTGAGCGGCTTCTACTTCCGCTTCCGGTCCCAGCGTCCCCCTGTTCGCCCAGAAGAGCTTTGCATTGTGGGAGCTCCTTCCTTTCTCGCTCCCCGGCCATCTTGGCGGCTGGTGTCGGTGAGTGAGCTCTGCTGGGTGGAGGTTTAGGCGGCGCGGGGAGCCCCGCTGGTTGGTGTTTGGCGCTCCGGATCCTAATCCTCTCTTTTGCCTTCTCCGTGTGCTAGGTTGGGGGCTGTCCCGCACCTAAGGCAGGAAGATGGTGGCCGCAAAGAAGACGGTGAGTGAAGCCGACCGGGCCGGAAGCCGATTCACGTGGAGAGCCGGGTCTGGGCCGGGGCGGGTTGATAGGAGCGCGCTGGGGCATAGCATGCCGCCGCCGTCCAGGGATTCAGAGCGACCCCGAGAGGCTCTCTGTGACTTCCCGGGCAGTATTAAAGGGTTCAGTTCCAGGGGTCTGGGACTGGATTTGATTTTTGAGGTGGCTGCACCTGGTTTTCAAGTCTCAATGTTTGCGTTGTAGAAAAAGTCTCTGGAGTCGATCAACTCTAGGCTCCAACTTGTCATGAAAAGTGGAAAGTACGTGCTGGGGTACAAACAGACTCTGAAGATGATCAGACAGGGCAAAGCGAAATTGGTTATCCTCGCCAACAACTGTCCAGCTTTGAGGTAATGGAGGGAACCCGAGTGTGTGTGGACGAATGTCCAGCATTGGGGAGAATGATTATTAGGATGGTTGTTGCTCTCTGATGTGTGTGCTTCTGCAAGCCTACCTTTGAAGCACAGTGCGTGACAGGAGCGATGCAAACGATACACGTTCAGGGAAGCACAGGGGCATGTTTTCTCTGTATTTTGTGCTTCCCTATTTTTTTTTTTTTTTTTTTTTTTACACTCCATTGCATGTGCCTGTTTTAGTTTAGAAAAGTTCTGGATGGTTTATGGAGGTGAAGGTATAAAACCATCCATTTAGCAGTGTCCAATTTTCTGAACATATGTTTATTCTTAATTAACTACTTGAGCTTGAACATAGTGAGCATTGTAAATAAGCTAAAGAAACTTGCAAAATATAAGCCCCTTGATTTTTCGGTGGCAGTTGAGTGCCTCTTCAGTCTTGTGTAGGGTGTCTACACCTTTTTTTTTTCCCCGAGACAGGGTTTCACCGTGTAGCTTTGCGTCTTTCCTGGATCTCGCTCAGTATACCAGGCTGGCCTCGAACTCACAGAGATCCGCCTGGCTCTGCCTCCCGAGTGCTGGTGGGTGTCTATACTTAGTGGCAGAATTCGGAGTGTTTGGTCTTATTCTAAACCTTTCAAGTTTATAGGGGATTTTTATTCTTTATATTTTTAACCTACCAGTTATAGTAACAGTATAGACATCCATTGTTAAATATAATCTCAGACTCGGGGCCGGGGGCAGGATGGGGTTCAGGTTCCATTTTAGAAGCTCCTTGTGGCACTATTGATGGTCTGTGGGACTTTGAGATCCTAACCATTTGTGTCCATTGAGTTGGCACTGAAGTGTTTACTCTTTAAGTAATAGTATCAATCCTTACGTAGTCTTCGGGGTGCTAGTGGGTGGTTAAGAAGGCTTAACTTTTTTTTTTAAAGTTTCTTACCCTTCACTTTTATTTGCCTTAGTTTCTTTGTTAGTTAAAATGGAGTACATAATACCTATTGTTAAGTTTCAGACACTGCTAAGTTCAACCCCCTCCCCCCTTTTTTTTAAGTTTATTTGTAATTGTTTGTGAGAGAGAGTGAATGCATGGGCCCTTGGGAATCCAGGAGTGGGTGTCAGATCCCCTGGAGCAGCAGTTGTGAGGTGGTTGGTCTGGGTGCTGGGAACTGAACTTGGGTCTTTTGTAGGCAATACCAGCTTTTGCTGAGATATCTGTCCCACCCATTTTTTAAATGTTTGTTACAACCTCTTTTACTAACCTAGATATATCCTCATCATCCTGTAACCCCTCCCCCTTTTCAAGTGCCTTACACATTTTAAACTTTAGTGATTTGAAACATGAACACAACATACTTAGAATACTACCTAAACAAAATGAGTATTCGGTAGGTAATTTGCAGGGTACACTTGGAAGAGATCTGGTTACTATGGTAACCATCTATCAGTACTTTGATATGGTATTTATTTGACTTTTTTGTTGTTCCCAAAGGAAATCTGAAATAGAATACTATGCCATGTTGGCTAAAACTGGTGTTCATCACTACAGTGGCAATAACATTGAATTGGGCACAGCATGTGGAAAATACTACAGAGTATGCACACTGGCTATCATTGACCCAGGTATGCTTTTTAAATCATAAAATATTTTCTTCCTTTCTAATGTTAGTGCTCCTTACTAGACAGTGGCTTTGGTGCCTGAGTTCAGACCATTAGTATTTTAATATTGCAAGAGAGATGTCATAATTATATTTTGTAGAGAATTGATGATGCATGCCAGTACACTGTAATTGGCTTTGCCCTAAATATAAAAAGTTTTTAACTTTGAGATTATGAACTTGGTTAATGAGACACTTAATAGTTTGTTAGAAGGTGGAAATAGCAGGTGAAGTAAAAAGTAATCTTTGTTGCTTGGGAATAAACAGTTTGGGCTGAGTGCCTGCAAATTCGTAGAACACTGCGAATATTCTCGCTGTTCTGATTCTGTGATAATCAGGACAGGCTAGACATTCGCTATAGTATGACCATGCATGTGTCCCCAGGCCTGGTTCTTTACCTAGGTCTGGTTTTCTCAATGCTGGTGACAAGCCAGGTCTGGTTTATTGTGATTGTTCTGTACGATCGTAGGATGGCTGAGGTTCTAAGAGTGACAGCAACTACTGTAATATTTGCAGATAGTGCTAATCTGCCTCCTAAGCTAAAGAACAGTCAGCCACTCCAGGGACCTTCTGTGACTGTCAGTTGCCATTACATGAATTGTAAAACTATTATTTTTATTTTCTAGGTGATTCTGATATTATTAGAAGCATGCCAGAACAGACTGGTGAAAAGTAAACCAGGAAAGTTTTTCTTTAATAAAACTTTACCAGAGCTCCTTTTAAAAACATTGTGTCCCTTTGGGTTGTTTTCTTCCTAACTTTTGGTTCTCTTACACTTGAATGGAGGATTAGAGCCATCGAAACCACAGAGTCTGGTGGCAAGACTTAGGTGAAGTTACATTGCCTGGTTTCCATTTTGTGGGGTTTTGTTTTGTTAAACAAACACTGTATTGCTGCAAACAAAATGAGTGGGACCACAGGGGTGTTTCAGAGTTTAGAATTCCAGTGTTGAATACACATTTGTGTTTATATAATATATATCTAATGAGAAGGCCTTGTTATTTGGTATTTTTTGTGGGTAGGTGTGTTTAGGCTAGAGGTTGACCGGTGTTTTCCTCCATCACTCTTTACCTTATATACCTAACCTAACCTTACATACCGAGTCATGGTCTCTCACTTAAACCTAGGTAGAGTCTGGCAATTCCAGCGCTAGTTTAGCTAGCCAGCTTCCTCGTGGGGTCTCCTGAGTGATAGAATCACAGGCTGGTTACCCTGTACATCCACCATTTATTTATTTTACATGGATCCTGGAGGTTTGAGCTTCAGCTTTGTCACTGAGCTGTTATTCCCAGCCCCTGTGAAGACAGGCTTGTGATTCTGGTCTCAGGGTGTTTGAGAGGCATTGGTGTAGCAAAATTTGTGACTGACCAAATCTATGTAGCAAGGGGATTGAGTGAAATGCTTGCTGTGGAAAGAAAGCTTGTACAACTTCAGAGTAAGCCTAGTCTTCAGTTCATAGTGTGTCAGGTTGTCCAGGTGTGTTTTATATCCTTCAGTTCTAAAAAGTGAATGTCCCCAAAATTGTCCCATATGACCCTTATCCTACCCATGTTAATATTTTTTCGGGAGACTCAAACTAATTTGGGGGAGAATACTGACTTGGTATTCTGTTATATATAGAACCAAATGGGCTTGGTATGTATACTATATGTAATCTGCTAAGCCTTTGAAGGAAGCTTCAGGAGTATCAGAAAGGCTTCCTTCTTAGGCTCTCCTTCCATCCACCAAGGATACTTTCTCTATACTATCCAGAGTCAAAGTTGATTATCCGTAATAGCTACATAACTCTGGTGTGTCTCCCCTTTTGACAGTGAGGAGTTTGGTTTCTTTCAAGGTAGCATGTTAAATGGTTTCAGAAGTTAACCTAAGGTGGATGTACTTCAAAGAGTGACTGGAGCTTCATTGTCCCGTCTCATTTGGGGAGCAGCATTAACATTTTGTAATCAGCAGGTCAGCGGGGAGGGGCTGTAAAGAACCAGCCTTTCTCATTTTTGATTCTTCCATCTTGTTGCAACACCCCCCCCCCCCATGGTGACTTCTCCCTCAACCTCCCACCCCCAGCTTTAAACTAGAATGTTTCTAGGTTAAGAAGTATTGGCTGAGTTGAGGATTTTAAGTGTTCTCAATTCTTGGTGTTTACATACTTAAAACTGGTGTGCTCAAAATCAGGTACTAAATCTTGTATGCAGATTGGTTAGGTGTGCTTTTTAGAGCTATTTCCATGGTTCAGAGTCAGTGTCTTGGTTAAAGTTAGTGTGTTTGTCTCCTACAGTGGACCTTTCATGCTCTTTGAGTAATTTTGAATTACTTTCCCCTCCAAATTAACTACTTCCTATTTAATTTCTTAATGTATGGTGTACTGAAGAATTTCAAAGCACAAATGACTGATGTACTATATATGTAGTTTGTATGTTGTAACTTGGCTACAGGCATTTAGAATTTTTTTTAACATGTGGTTTCTAGGGCTTTGTGTAGGTAGTGTTAATATGGTATAAGATAATTTGGCTTTTAATTTATGCATACTTTTGTCTAGTCATTGTGTCTGCAAGGATGGTTTAAAATGAAAGTTCAAAGCTAGGTGATAGGAAACACCTTCCTCGGGTGTGTTTCTGTGGAGCAGCTGTGGTGAAGTGCCAATGTGCTGCTACATCAGGGATGGCAAAAGTCGGCGTTCTAAGGTGTTCTTTTCTGATTAAAATGAACTAAGATTTCAGTTGGGTTGCTTTAATATGAGGGATTGCAGGGAATTCTAGCCGAGTGGACTCCTGTTAGGTGTGGAGACAAGTGCCAAAGAAGGTGGCTATTGAGTGTGTTAAAAATTGCAAGCAACACTCTGTGGCAGATGAACAAACTATCTGACACAATTTGAGCTTGCTATAGCAAGAAAGTCTAACCTATTCCGGTGTTCTCTTCCTCATGAGACAAGCCGTTATATAGGCTCTAACAATATTTAAGAAACAAAGAATTACAATTACGTAAGCAACAGCCAATGGTGGTGTGTGGAGAAGAAACTAAATTTTAGGCAAGTCATGAATGGAGTTAGTTGTATAATGTGGAAGATGGTCATGTTTCATGGGAAGGTTTTCTCTGGACCTTTGCTGTGCTTTTGCCCATGGTGGCAGGTTTCCTGCTCCCATTCTGGACTTAGCTGTATTTGATCTGAGGACAAGTCCAGTAGTCCAGTCGAGGCTAGGTGCCACCTAGTTAAAATTGAGCCTTTTTGTTTTTTTTTAATAGCATTAGTCACATCTGCCTCTTACTAAACTGTGGTCCTAGAGACCTAGGGACTCAGCATTTTCAACTTGATACTACATAAAAATTTGAGTGAATATTTTTCTGGTGCTAAAACAGGTCCCCATTATACTTGTGATTATCTAGTCCAGAACTTTTCAAACATTTTGTCTTGATAATAGTAACTTTTCAATATCTTATATACATTTACGATTTAATTTGCTATCTCCCATCTGGTTCAGAGAGTCAAGACAAAAAATATATTCTGTCTTCATCTTCTCAGTATAAACCCACCTAAGCCCCATCTTGCTGAAGAATAAAAATGTCACAGCTAATATGAGCATTTAAAATGTGTGTGTGTGGTGGCGGGAGAGGGGGGTGGGTGGGTTGCACACCCTCTTCTAGAATCTGTGGGCACTTGGCATACATGGCATTCAGTTACACATGTGCCTGAACTTGTTTTAGAAGATTGATGTGTGTGAGTGTAAGGCTTGCTGGTATGTTTGCACTACAAGCATGTCTGGTGCCTGCAGTGGCCAGTAGAGGGCGTTGAATTCCCTAGGACGAGTTAGTAGATGGGAGTTGCTGTGTGGGTGCTGGAAAACTGAACCTGGATCATCTGCAAGAACAAGTGTTCTTAACTGCTGAGCCATATCTCCAGCACAAAGGTTTATTTACTTCTCTGTATAAGTGTTTTGCCTACATGATTTAGTGCACCAGGTGCTGGTGATGAATTCCGTGGAATTGTAGTTAAAGATGGTTGTGACTTATGTGGGTGCTCAAAACTGAATCTGGGTCTTCTGCAGGAACAGCAAGTGCACTTGACCACCAAGCTGTCTCTCCAGCCCTGCTTAAAAAAAAAAAAAAAAAAAAAGAGTATGTATATGAGAAATGTTTTGCCAGGTGATGGCATATGCTTTTAATCCCAGCACTTGGGAGGCAGAGGCAGGTGGATCTCTTGAGTTCCAGGACAGCCAGGACTACACAGAGGAACCCTGTCTCAAAAAACCAAAAAGAGAAATGTTTTGAGCTTTGCTAAATGTGAATGTACTCAATTCTCTGACAACCCAACAAGACACCATTGTGAACATGATTTTACAGAATACTACAGGCTTACAGAATTAGCAGTGAAATGGAACACAGAATGCTTAAGTTTTCAAAAGCAATGCTGATGACATTTGGTGGAGACCAGTAGCAAAGCTAAGTATCTTAAACTGTACATAATTTAAACATTGAAACTATCATGAGGAACTTGCAAACAAGCAGCACACATCAAAATGGACAAGGTAATTCTTTAAAGAGCATGCCAGATGAGGGCGTTGGATCCCTTATAGCTGGAGTTACTGGCAGCTGAGCACAGCTGCCTGATGTGGGAACTGGGAACCCAGCTTGGCAGCAAACACTCATCCAGTCCCTGATCTGTAAAGTGATGCACTGGTTTCAGGTCTTCCCCCTCCTCCTCCCCCTCCATGCACCTCCAAGCTTTTCAGTGTGTTTCATGGTACCAAGCAGGAGAAAGGGGTAGGGATACTTTTGTACCACTAGAGGGAGCGTGAATGGAACAGCCAACTGGGAGTAGCTTATGCCTCAGTCTTTGTCATCCAGATAATACTTTGTAATGAAAACACTTATTTTGAGTTACAACATAAACACCTTTCCAGATAAGGTTGAGGCGGAGGAAATATTTTTCCGCTCAGCTCCCCTGTAAAAAGCCATTCAGTAAAAACCCTTGTACCAATATAAACTTTAAGGTATTTTGGATATGAAAGATTCATATCCTAAAATTTAGTGGCTTTGGTGGGAAGAATGTTATTGTATCTATATGTCTTTCTAAAGCTGCCACTTCTTGCTAAGTGCCTTCTTGAGGTGATATTCTGAGTTTCCCCTATACCTAATATACATATATCCCTGAATAGGTAATTGTGCATGTTAGTTCATAGATATTACTGGAATGCTAGACATTAATTAAGACATTCTCTGTAGATCAGTCTCAGAACTCACAATGGTATGCCTGCCTGTCTCCCAAATTGTCATTGGCTTTTAAGGTTGGTCTCAGGACTGGGGTGTGGCTCAGTTATAGAGTGCTTTCCTCATATGCACAAGCCCTGGGTTCAGTCCTTAGCACCGTGTAAACCGGACATGGTGGCAGTCTTGTAGTCCCAGCACTCAGGAGTGAGGCAAGAGCATCAGGATGTAAGGTCATTCTCAGTTACATAGTAAGTTTGAGGCCAGCTCAGGACACATCGAGATCCTGCTTTAAAAAACAACTTAGATTTGGGGAATTTCTGTAAATGAATAGTATTTCTGTGGTATAGACTATGCTGTGAAGCAGTTCTGGTATTTAGTCTATTTCTAATTGTTGCTTAGTGACAATCCTCTGCAGGTCTCCTATATGTATGTGATAAAAAAAAAAAAACAAAACCACTTGGTTTGATAGCAAATGGTGTAACAGCTGCTATAGTTCCAATTTGCACTCGCTAGCAGTGTGCAAGAGCTTTATTTCTACATTGGTAACCATCACTAGCCAGACAGTGGTTGTATTGGTCGGATGAGCTTTTTTTAAAAAAAAAAAAACTATTATCTAACCCGTTTTTTTCCTGTTATATTGGCCTTTTTTCATTTATGAATATTTTATATTTAAAGTTACAGTGAGGCTGGGCTTGGTGCCAAGTGCCTGTATTCCCAGTACACTGAAGCAGAATTGGGGGGGGGGGGGGCATCCTGAGTTACCACCTCAGCAAAAAGCAAGACCCTATCTCAAAATTTTTTTTTCTTTTTCTTTTTTTAGGAGCTAAGGACTGAACCCAGGGCCTTGCACTTGCTAGGCAAGCACTTTACCACTGAGCTAAATCCCCCTCCCCATCTCAAATTTAAGCTAGGAATTTTACTCGACACCATTTTCTGTAGTGGTGAATTTTAATGTGTAAAAATTCAGCTTATTATGGAACATAGGTCCTGTGACTTACGCATTCGTCCATATATATCAAGGTAAATTCCAATACAAAAAAAGAGCAATTCATGGAGTCAGTTGTCTACAGAATTGAGACTCAAGTTGTCAAATGAGATTTCAGTGCTAAGGCAGGAAGAGGCAGAAGCGAATCATATCCACAGTACATCACAGAACACTGAACAGCTTATTTATTCTCATGGTAGAGTTCAGAAGGATTCCCCACCTCCCCCAATATCGAATTTGGACACCTCTGTGGCTCCATTTTCTCTTTGTTGTAGAGCAGTCCAGTGTCTTCAGTACTGGTTGTGTTTTGCTTTACAGCTTACAGAATTTACTATGGTGTGAGCTTTGAGGCTCCACCACTGTTTTTGAAATCTTTATGATGTACAAATCCATAAAAGCATTTCAGTCTTCATCTGTATCGTAGGCGGTTTTCCAAGGCTTCCATTCTTTGGGTCATTTCTTCTAGTAAATCCCAAATTAAGGAAGAGGAATCTGGATGCCTGTTTTAGCTTACAATCAAGTACAATTTGATTTGACTACTAAAATTACAGAAAAAGGAGTTGGGATTAAAAACAAACTGGTTTTTAAAAACCCTTGTACATTTATAGTAATTCATTTAACACATGCCATTAAGACATAAAAAAATAGTTCATGTTAAGCTCATTTTTAAAACATCAAAGCCAGATCAGTTTGAATTTGCTTTTCCCCAAGATTTTCCAAAGGTTTTCTAACACCCATGTTGCTTATAATTTACCATTGTGCCTCTCTGGGAGCTGCAACTGATAATTTGGGAGATGTAAAGAAAATGAAAGGATTATGCCTTACAGAGTCAAGGGCATGGGAATGGGGTTCATTGATGGTAGGTAAGGCCAAAAGCTAAGGAGTGAGTAGCCATGAATTATTATTCTCTTTTACATGTGGTTTCTTAATAAATACACTATGAGTGGGGCAGGGAGAAGTTGTAGAGTTAAGCCCCTTAATTCCTCCTATCTGACCCCATGGCAGAGTGACAGTCCAGCTTTATCTGTATTATCTACTGTCATGAAGACAATCTACAAAACTCCATATAGGGAACCAGTCCCACCCCCCCACCCCCCACCCCCCACCCCCGGCAGGGAGAATTGCTATGTGCTGTTCTTAGTAAGCCTGTTGGCACAGGGGTCGTTCAGAATTAAGCCATTTCTCTATGGGCTAGTTGATGCTCACTGAGATCTGTATCAGCCAGCTTTAGTGAGCTTACTGTAATTTTAAGTTCAGAGCAGCTGGCAGTGTGTTCTCTGTGTAAAAGCACCAATCACTCTGTCATCCCCATGCATTCCTGCTTAAATGAGTCACTGGGCCTGTTCCTTTGGTAGAAATTTTCATCTAGAGTGTTGATATAAAAGGATCTTGGCTGCCAAAAAGAAAAAGGGAACACCCAGTTCTTCAAAATCTGCACATACACGCAGCTTCTGTGTGGTTAGGGTTGAGGGTTTAGAGATTAGACTGAGCTTGAAGCCTCTTCATTCTACAACATACTCTGCCTAGACATAGATCTCTGAGGCACTTCATTCCTAGTGTTCATCTATCCTTGCATAGAGTTAAGTCCCCCCCCTTACACTATATACTGCCTAATTGGCTTTAATGTTACTCTTCCTATACTAGCTAGCAGATGGCAACCAAGTGCTTGACCATGGCCACTAAGCTTGGCTTGACCTTAAATCTCAAACACCTGTCAGGCTGCCTTTTATAGAAAAGGCCTCTTCTGATTCAGTATTGCTAGCTTTGTGATGAAATCCACAGTTATTTGTAAAGTTTTGCTAGTATTCTTTGCATTACATACAGAGCATCCTATTGGAAAAGGATATAGCGCTGGGTTAGTTTTCTTACTTCTTCATTTGCAAGGTTCTGGAACATTATAAGGTTTTCACATTTGCATTGGTCTTGGCTTTCTTCCAAAGGGCTTCCTGAGAAAGCAGATGGAAAGAGTTCACCTCTGTCTTTCACCACACTTCCCAGACACACAATAACCAGACTGAGTCAGTACACAGGAAACCATGAAAGAAATGGTCAGCCTTTTCCATCCATCCAGACCAGGGAAGTAAATGCTGGGAAGGAGCTGTGGTGCCTTCAAACACTCGAAGAGGCTTTGTACACTAGAGGTCAAGACGACTTCTGCTTCTCTTAGTTTAGTTTTTAGTTATTTACTTAATTTCCCCTGTATTTCCTACGTCTTTAAGCTAAGTCTGCTGCTGCAGCTTATGTAGTAGTGATATTTCACTTGGATTACCTGAAGATTTTGTCGAGTGGAAGAGCTTTTGTGTTGACTGTGAATGATTGTCTTCTTCAAACAGATACCTATGTTGCACTGCAAAATTAGAACAGGAAAGTAGGTCTCGGATATTTATGGTGACTGGCTCAGATTCTGTAAAGAGAGGAAACCGAATTCAAACCTGCTTCACACTATTGTGGTCTAAAGCAGCCATGCTTTGCTCTGAAACATACTGTGACATAGACTGCCAACAGGGGTGGTAGCTACCAAATACGGTTTAAAGGACAGAGTCCTTCCTGTCTGTCACTGTACAACTTGTATCTGCAAGGGTAGCTGAGGCAGAAGGCTCCAGTGAAGGCTGACCACACTGCCTTCGAAAGCTCACCTGTTGGCTGGTGGACCTGCTTTGGTGGTTCCCCTGCTGGGGAGTCCTGTCTTCCATCAGAGTCTTCTAGAGCTGAGTGGAGAGAGATGGCCAAAAGGAGTGACCGTTTTACATGTGCTCTTTAGGACATAGTTAGAACCCAGGGTCTTTTGGTGTTACTTGGTAACCAAAAGATTCTGTGATGATATATGGCCATGGTAGAGCAGTTATCTCCCTGAAGAGACTTAAATTACATCTAAAGACTGCTCCCCTCCCTGTGTCATGTCAAGTAGGTAAGGCAGAAAAAAAGTTGCTAAAAGATCCAATGATTCCTGTGGCCCTGCCTGGACATTTCACTGGGAATGAAAGCGCCAAAGGCAAAGCACACTCCACCCTTGGGGATCTGGAAGGCTTTCCCCCTGGATCTCCCTTCACCCCAGTGTTTAGAGGGATAAGGCATTATTTAGGTTGGATTTTAAGGGTGTCTGAACTCAGCATGTGAATAAAAGGGAAGTGGGTAGAATTCCTATATGTAAGCATAACTGGATTAATTAGTGAACTGGAAAAACTACATAAAATGTCTGAAATCAAAAGGATAGACATCTGTTTGCACAAATTTTCTGAAATAGTACTTCTGATTTCTTTAACAATGGCTCCCTGCCTGGATGATCACTTCTCTAGGGTTTGAGGGTTGAGAAAGACATGTTAGCATTTAGCATGCTGTTCAGCATAGGCTAAGTGCTCAAGACATGGTAGCTACCACATTTGTCTTCACCTCTCTTCCATTCTCTGGCCATAGTGTCTCCAGGTATCACTTGTCTTGGTCAGCAAGGAGGTGTTTTCTGAGCACCAAAGGAATGATTTGAGGATTTTCTAGGTTCATGTTGCCCTGTGGCTAAGGTCGACCCTAGACACATTCTGCAATACCTTCACAGATGCCTTGTTTCAGCTTTTCACTTATCTCCCCCATTGTGCTGAAGTCTTCGGCATAGAAGAGATGCTTATTGGTGGGCTCAGAGGCAATCTCCCGTAGTTCTTCCTCAATGGCTTTTCCTACCCCAACAGCATACACAGTGATACCTAGGCAGCAGAAATTAGAATAAGATACAGTTGCATTCCCAGCGTCTGGACATTGTGCTATGCCCAAAGTCAGTTAGGTATTAAGTGATGTGATTTGAAGCATCAATGCCAACACCTCTCTCTATTTTTCAGCATTGGTATTTCAGATTTATGAACAAAAGATCCTAGAGATGCAGCATATAGAAGAGGGTAGACAGCTATTGATTAGCTCTAGAGGGGGTCAGTAACAAATGTGCAGCTTTTCCCTGAATTGGCCTTCTAGGTAGTAGGGAAAAGTCTCACAGCTTACTAAAATGAGAGGTTTCCTGGGAAAATTCCAGGCAGGTCAAATAAGAACCTTAGACGGGCTCTTATCGTATAGATAAGGCTGGGCTGGAACATGTAATTCCCCTGCTTCAGCCTTCTGAGTGCTAGGATGGTTTCTTCTCGAAAGGAGAATCTTAACTGTCTTGGGGTCCAGTGGAACTGCCTTCTGCCCACCTCTCTTAGGGGTGAGGAGCATCCTCTTGAGCAGAAATGAGAGTGAGTCTGCAGACATCGGAAATCCCAGTCAGGAAAAAGAAGAAATGTAAAACATCTTTCTTAGATTTCAAAGGGATATGAAGTTGCTATAAAACCTTTTCTAAATCAAGCCAGTCTTTAGACTCCACTACCTCATTTGAAAGTAAAACAACAATTGAGCTCTGTTGTACTTCCAACGGTTTTCAGCATTGATGTCTTATTTTGGCTAATCTGACACACTAGAGGTTTAAGAGTGCATTTTAGAATGGTCCTGAAAGCCAGGGGGTGAGGGGACTCCTTGTTCTGAGTCTATATGAATAGCTGAGTTTGGCTTATTTGTCTGGGCGCCAGTGATGTGTACGACGTGGTTTCCCACAAAAGGGGAATGACTAGTTTAAGCTTGTGTCAGCCATACCCTGGGAGACCGAATTCATTAGGAGGATGTTACTTTGGATAAACCTTGCTGACTCAGACAACTAAATGTCTGCTCCTACCAGTCTTTGGGCAATTTACAGGAGGTGTAAGGTGGGCTAGTTTTATTGAGTCTAATAAAAGGCTAATCTGTTTTAGGAGGCAAAGATTCTTCCCTCGTACTTTTAAAGAATGTAGTCTAGCAGAGCTTGTGGATTAGACATGAGCTCTAGCAAGCTAGTCTTGAGTGAACAACCAGTTTTATAAACCACTCAGATGACCCAGGGATCCCTTTCTCTTGGGCGAGGAAAAATTAAGTGAACAGTGAGGTAAGAAATGTCAATAAAATGGATTGGTTGGGAATCATTAGCCTTTCTGTGAGGGGGAATGGAGTTCACCTATAGGATCAAGATCCTGGTTTTTGTTGTTGTTTTTAAAGTGTATTTGTGTCAGTAAAGTTGCCACTAGAAATCATTTATTTTTAAATTTTTTGTGCATTGGTGTTTTGCCTGAATATCTGTGTGAGGGTGCCAGATGCCCCGGAACTGGAGTTACAGATAGTTGTGCTTGGCCATGTGGGTGCTGGGAATTGAACCTGGGTCCTCTGGAAGTACTCTTAACTTGCCGGCCTCCAGAAATCATTAAAAAAAAAATTCTTTGGGTGACTCTGGAAGGAACATACCAGGGTGTTGGACCAGTTGTATGTTGTAGTTTAATAGCATGGGCTGAGGTGATCTCTCTACTGGAGGTCACACACTGACTGGCTGGTAAATCCTATTAGGCTGTGAGAAGTATTTTATTTAGCATCTCCGGGGTCCCATTATGGCCTCTAGGTGGCAGTACAGTCAAGGTGTATTTTTAATGGCAGTTATCAGAAAGCCTTTCTGTACTCAAACACTCTGACCTCTAAGGCCAGTTATGGATTTAAAAGACCTGAACTTTGAATAATATAAACCGCAACTCCACCCCATATTACCATTGGCCTTGGCTTTACTGGCCCACTCGGAGACATCATCCTGAGCCCGTCCGTCGGTGAACACGATGGCTACTCTGGGCACCCGTGTAGAGAGGGGCCTGGCCCCTTCTACTTGGGTGAAACTTCTCTCAAACATGTGTTTCAGGGCCAGCCCAGTCATAGAGCCTTTGCCCATGTATTTCATGTGAGCCACAGCTTTCTTCATGTCCTTGGCTGAGCTGAAGTCCCTCAAGGTGAACTCTGTGCGGACCTGTGTGGAATACTGCAGCAGCCCCACACGAGCAGCTTTGGGGGAAATTGCCAAGGAGTCTATAATCCCAGTGACAAAATGCTTCACAATCTCAAAATTGTCTTCTCCAAGGCTCTTGGATCCATCGATCACAAAGACTAGGTCAACTGGGCCTTCAGTGCATCCTATAGGAACAAAAGGAAAGGCAACATGGTACAGAGTTAGAGGTACGTACATACAAGAGTACAAAAAAAGTGTGCTTCCCCAGGAGGCATGGCTGAGTTTGGAGAACCGTCTTTGCTCTTCACTCGGTCACTGTCAAGTGGGGAATATCACAAGTAACACTTGTTTCCAGATACACTTTTATGTTTGAGTCACCAATTAACAACACTAGTAATTTCCTTAAATAAGTTACATAGTACACACACTGTAAAGGAAATCACACATTGATTGTCAGCAGTCAGTCGCATACAGTATGGTAAAGGATTAGAACAGTGGTTCTCAACCTTCCTAATGCTGCGACCCTTTAATACAGTTCCTCATGTGACCCCAACCATAAAATTAGTTTTGTTGCTATTTTATAACTGCAACTTTGCTGTTGTTATGAATTGTAAATATCTGTGTTTTCCCATGTGAAAAGGTCAGTTGACTCCTAAAGGGGTTGCTACTCACAGGTTGAGAACCACTGGATTAAACTATACCAAGGCAGTTTTTTGCTTTGCTGTGGGAGGCAGATAAACACAATATTGATATACAGTATTTTGACTGACAGTTGAGATGATTAATTTTTCCTCAGCCATTACTTCTCTCAAGAAGCTTCTAGGGTAACCCAACTTGTGTCAGCTACTCTCTGAATAAATACCCCCAACACATTAATTTATGCAAGGCAGTGGACACAGCAGGATTATGATGTCTGACATTATGTTGCTTAAGTCCAATGTGCTGTATCATATAGGGGGATAATTATTTAACAATGGGTCCTTCTCCCCTCATCTGAATTGTTCTTTAGTAGATACTGTGTCTCATTTATTTTTGTGCCCATAATGTTTGGCACACAATAGGTATTCAATACATTATTACTGACAGAATAAAAGAACAGGGTGGTATCCATTAGGCAGCACACTTATAAGTACCCTACTGACCTATTAAGACTTAAAAATGTTTGATCACTGAATTCTTTACCCATACTAAAGCTTTTTGGGCAACTTAGATGGTTGACAGTAAAAAGAGAAAAATTTTATGCAAATACGTAGGCAGTTTGGATGCTAAGAGACTTGTTATGTGGGGCTGCATAAGAGAATTGTAGCAATCCCAAATGAATGATCTCATCTCAAACAGTCTACAGTATGTTATTATAATATTCTCTTTTATATACCAAGCAGCTGTCTAATCTCTCAAAGTGAAGCACAATAATAAAGCAAGTAAAGACACACATATGCAAAAATACTTGTATGCTTGGCCAGTGGAAAATGCTACTGTGATTGCGCACATGTGTGTGGGCATCGGGGGTTGGCTTCTCTCTTCATTAAGTGCTTGTCCTCATTACTCGATTGATTCTTTAATCATGGAAAGGAAATCAGAGAAGACTCAGGTGTCATGCATGTGGCTCTCCAGCAGATTCAGGGGTATTGGCCCCTCTATATATCCTTTGCTTACAGAACAGAGCCAACCATTGTCATTTACTGTTCTGGCTGTTGTTGCTGAGCTTAGCCCTGTCTTCTGTCAGTGTTCACATCTATGTTTAGGGGGGAAGCAGGGTTAAGGGGTCTGAAAATGCCCCCAAACCAAATGGAAGCAGAGAGCTGGTTCAGGTCACTCACTCTTGCAGCGCCTCCCATCCTCAGCCAGGACAAACCCCTCTGAGCACCTGCACGTGTAAAAATCTCCATTGTTCACACATATGTGCTCACAGCCGTGGTGGGTCGACTTGCAGACATCCTTCCCTGGGGAAAATTCAGGGAGGTGAACAACCAGTTATGTAGAAATAAGCCAGTGTGAACAGTCATGCCAGGGGAGAGTAAGAGAGTAACCTGTTTGTAGAGTCCAACTTTGCTAAACCGCTCATCTTTGCAGTCCACGGGGCAGCTCCTCTCAGAACTCTTGTTCCTCCTGGCTCGGCTGGACTTGTCACTTGATTTTGAATGACTAGATAAGCTTTAGCTTCTGGTTTTTTAGTAGAGAGCCCAAATATCCCATGTGGTTGTCTAATGAGCATGTCTCACAGGTGAAGTAATTTGAACTCCTTGATGTAGTTATGACCCTTTAATCCTCACAACACTCTAGGGGCACGGCTAGGTATACACAGGGAATAAATGAAACGGAATGCCATGAGTCTGACTGAATTATCCAAGGTGTCCAGCCGGAGGATGGCTCAGCTGAGGCACCCCTGGGCTTCATCTACCCTTTAAAAGGAGAAACCTTACGTGATATTGGACTCTGTAACTATGGATCCGTCTAGGAAGTGGGAAGTTGTTGAGATTTAATTTAGGGATCAAACTGCAAAGCTAGAAATAGTGCCTTTTACACACTGTTCACTGTATTGACCAAAACACACGCGGACTTGATAGAAAACTGTGGCTCAGGCAGACGTGGAGGAGTGAAGCATGGTCTCCAGGAAAGAAGCAACACAGTGTGAGGCTGGTGGTCAGGCCCCGCCCACAGCGACTCCGGCACAGAGCCTCTCACTAGATACAAGCTGTGCCCCTGCCAGAGAATGCCTGACGGCTATCCTGCTTAGCTTTGCTGACATGTGGAATGCCCCATGCTCTCAAGGGAGTCTGTGTGAAACCTGCCCACAAAGCAACCTCAAAAGCAAATGAACTTACTTTGTTTAACCAAGAAAGGACAATACAGCAGTGTCAAAATCAAGTAGGTATTATCAACCCCCAGCCCCTAAAGAGGACTACAGTCTAGAACGGGGAGAAAGTCTATGCCTGTATTCTAATCCCTACCTCATTGAGCTGCTTTGGGTGGTGTAACAGCTAATTTATGTGAACTTTGGGTTATGGTGCCAGCTGATTTGTCAAATGTAGGTCTAGGGATTGCTGTGAAAGTACCTTGTACATGAGGTTAACATGTAAGGCAGCAGTTCTGAGTAAAGCAGACCGCCCTCTGTAGTGTGTGTGGGCCTCGTCCAATCAGTTGAAGGTCTTGAGGGTAAAAAAGTCTAAGATTCCCAGAGGAAGGGAAGACACTCTTCACCTGAACATCAGTTCTACTGGGTTTCCAGCCTTCCTTACAAACATCCTCCTCATTAGCCCCCACAATCCCATGAGCCAATTCCTTGAAATGAATTTCCCTTTCCTTTTCTCCCTTTCTTCCTTTTAGCCACAACATGCATGTATATGTGCCTCCAGCACATAAACACTATTATTTATTTTTCTGGAGAATCCTAGTGTGCGTGTGTGTGTGTGTGTGTGTGTGTGTGTGTGCAATACACACATATGTGTGCACGCTTGTGGAGGCCAAAGGTCAGTGTCTTCCTCAGTCACTATTCAGTTCATTTTTTGAGACAAAGTCTCTTACTGAACCTGCAGCTGACCAGTTCAACTAGACTGGCTGGCCAGCAAGTGTCTGGGACCCTCCCATAATGCCCTCCTGGCACCGAGGTGACCGGCGTGCTCTACCACGCTTGCTTTTCCGTGGCTTCCGGGGATCGAACTCAGGTCCTCATGCTTTCGCAGCAAACACTTCACCAACCGAGACATCTCTGAAGTCCCCCCTAACGCTAAAAACCCCGAGTCTGCCTCCAGCCCCTCTCCTGCCCTTCACCGCACGTACATGGTCTGCCGAGAAGGAAAAGCACTGGAATTATCCTTTTGGTCCTGGTAGTCATTGCTACTACTGAGTCTAATTCTGCCCATCGACTTGTGAGGCCCTACACTAGATCCTGCGTACCCACCCAACCACCATGCAGAAGGCCGAGAGCTGAGAGGAAACAAGCAAAGAGCCTGACGACCTGGGACTGCCACTGACACATCCCTGACTTGACGCCTTGGAAATACTTTCAGAGCACCCAAAGTTGGAATCCGAGTTTGTGACGTTAAGAAGTCTACAAAGGAAGACTGAGGAGTAAGTGAAGCGCTGTACCCAGAGTCCTACAGGAGAAAGGCTCTTCACACAAGCTACTTACTTCTACAGTGTTTCCCATCCTCGGCCAGCCTGAATCCTTCCAGACATTTGCAGATGTATGATTCACCACTGTTTACACAGAGGTGCTCGCAGCCATGGTCTATAGCCTGGCAGACATCTTTCCCTGAGGAGAACACAGTGATTAAAACAACTGCGTCAACGTAAAGTCTACTTGGACTCCCCCCCCCGGAAGATCCATCCATCTTGGCCTCTGGACTCAAGTGCCACTAGAGTAGGAAGGGAAAACTGGGGGTAAAGTTTGGTGGCTCTAGGTTGGGCCGAATCTTCAAACTTCTCAGTGCCATTGCCATCCCCGCTCACCAGCATGACCTCAGTGTCAGGATCAGTTCTGCCTCAGCTGTCTGCAGACATGGCCTCTGGTTTCAGGTGTAGGATTACATAGGAGAGAGCTTCAGTTTAGATCAGCAGCACTGGGATCTAAACTTGCCTTTGTCCCTGCCATAATCTATGAGTTAGGAAAATCACATAACCTCTTGGAATCTTGGTGTTCCTGTCTGGAAAGAAGAGTAATGATTGCAGGTACTCATCTTTTCTTCACAGCTTTTTGGGAAGAGCTTTGAGAAGTCTGAGAAAAAGAAGACTGACAGAGATGAGAACCATTTGCCCAGATTTGCACACTCTGTTTTGATTGTTATTGTTATTGTTGGGGTATTGTAGACTGAACCCAGAGCCTTGTGTGTGCCTGGCAGATGCTCAACCATGAAGCTACATCCCCAGTCCATTTATTTATTTTAATTTTTATTTATGTGTCTGTGTATGGGTATGTGCACCTGAGTACAGTTGCCTGCAGAGGCCAGGAGAGGGGTAAGATTCCCTGGAGCTGGAGTTACAGGAGCCTGTAAGCCACTTGATATGGGTGCTAGGAACTGAATTCATGTCCTCCAGAAGGGCAGCAAGTGCTCTTAATCACTAAGCCATCTCTCTAGCCCTCCAGTTTTACTTTACTTTATTTTTTTTATTTTGAGACAGTGTTTCACTAAATTTAGTGAGACCAGTATGGTCGGCCTACAGCCCAGGAAGTCTGTGAATTTGCCATGCTCCTGTCTCAGCCTTCTAAGTAGCCAAGATTATAGGGGTATATCACCAGGCTCATTGTCGTGTGTTGTTGTTATTGAGAGAGGGTCTCACTCTGTAGGGCTGGCCTAGAACTTGCTATGTAGACCAGACTGGGCTTGAGTCCACAGAGATCACCTACCTCTCTCTGCCTTCTGAGTAATAGGAATCAAAGCATATAACCCACACCTGGCTTGATGGGTTATTATTTACTAAAACATAGCATTATATATAGTTACTTTGTTTTCACACAGCACCCCCTTTTCTGTCCCAGGATCCCATCCAGACACATGGCATTTGATTGTGTGATGTTGAGAGTAATTGTCTCACACCGAAGCTGGCATGGTGGGTCTCAGGCATGGCCATATGAACTAGCAAACTTACTTCTGCAGGTCTTCCCATCGTCCCGGAGGATGTATCCCTCAAAACACTGACACACGAATGAGTCTTCACTGCTTACACATGAATGTTCACAACCATGGTCCCCCAAAGCACAGGAGTCCAGTTCTGATTAGAATTACAGAAATAGAAGAAAATTACTCATAGATTAGTGACTTAGTCATTCATAAAAGACATTGCAGACATCTTAAGTTAAAACAGTGTCTTTTCCCACACAGTTCATTTCAGGATAGAAAGTATCTATGAGCAAAAATTCTTAATATATACAAAGCACATACATAAAGCAAAATATCTAGCTCCATAGGAAAAAGGGAACAGAAGACAGTTTTCAAAAGGAAATGTAAATGTCTATGACTATGAGAGAATAAGTCTAATACCAACTTTCCTATGGATCTACATATGTATGCAGAACACTTAGCTGATTCATTCATTTATTCAAAGTCAGCAAAGCTCTTGGTTGTTGTTTTGAGACAGGATATCCCTATGTAACCCAGGCTGGGCTTGAACTCAAACTCATGATCTTTTGCTTTAGCCTCCTGAGTGCTAAGGTAAACTTGAACACACCTAGTCAACAAATTTGTTGTGAGTTCTTACTGTGGGCCAGGCATCGTTCTAGCCACTAAGGACAGAACAACCAGTAAAAAAATGGTTTTGCTTCCATGGGACTTTGCATTTGGCAATGGGTGTCAGGAGTATATGAGGGTATGGAAGACAAACAATAGACAAGCATGTCTCTTTTTTTTTTTTTTTTTTTTGAGACAGGGTTTCTCTGTGTAGCTTTGCGCCTTTCCTAGAACTCACTTGGTAGTCCAGGCTGGCCTCGAACACACAGAGATCCACCTGGCTCTGCCTCCCAAGTGCTGGGATTAAAGGCGTGCGCCACCACCGCCCGGCCAAGCATGTCTTCTTAGTGGGGAAGAAAGTGCCTTGGAGAAACAGAAGACAAGAGGGACAGAGTGGCCGCTGGGTTGGGGCTTGACATCTTAGCCCTGAAGACGGAGAGGAGATGAGTGTCGGTGTCTAGGCAAGAAGGAGCATCTGCACACTGCAGTTGCAAGAGCATGTTCACCATGTTGCAGAGAAGGCACAGAGCCCAGCATGGTAGGACTAGGCAGGACATGTCTGAGGGAGAAGAACAGTTACAGGAAGTTTTGAGCAGTAGAATCCTTCAGTCTGGGCTGCATTTTAAAAGCACAGAATGGTGTGGGTAGAGAAGGAATACAGGGGATGGATACAGCCTACTGCCATGATCCCGCTGGCCCAGAACACTGGTGATGACGTGGTTGAACTGGCTGTGTTTGGGACTGATGTTAGCTCACAGATCTTCTAGCTACCCTTCTCTGCCTTCCAGAAACAGCCCCCCCTCCCTGAAGCCTGTCTCCCTGGTAGTTCTCTCCTGCCCTCTTAGAGCTGTGAGCAAGCCCAGCCACCCTGATTCCCAGACCACAGACAACCCTTGAACTGTAACTGTTTTTGTCAATGCCAGGCCCAGCTAGATCACATGGTACAGAGGCGGGCCACCTCCACTGAAAACCTCTAAGAACCAGAATGCCCTTTGTTCTTTAGAATGGAGGGCTCTCTCCCAGCAGCTTCTCTACCCTGGTGTGGCTGTCTGCTAATGCTCTCCGATGTCCTGGCCTGATCATAGCTGCCTGTGGCCATGAGGATCTCTCCTAATAAAGCTCATCGAAAGGGTAATTTTGTGTCAACTCCTGTTCTTTCCAACAATGAAGTGAAGGGTCCACCTTTATATGGCTAGGACAGAAGTGTCAAGGATGACTCGGAGGTCACTGGACTGAACTACTGAAGGACAGCATTACTGTTTATAGGGCTGGGTGGCTTCTGGGGACTAGAAGGTTTGTGCACTTGTGAAAACCAGGCTGACGTTCAAAGCTTGAAACAGGACCAGGGGCAGTGACATTTTACAACAACCATACAGTTAACTGAAAGCTAACCCAGCCCTTCAGAAAATGAACAGGATTTCAACAAAGGGCATGCACAGAAGTGGTTAAAGGCACGTGGTAATTACACCCAGGAAGAACCATCTACTGTTCTTATGTTAAGCATTACTGCGGCATTTCTCTGAGAAGGGGAGTCCTCGGAACTACCCTGCAAGCTAGTTAAGGGAGCCAGTGTTACTCTCATTTACCAGCAGGAGAAACTAACATTGAGGAAGACTAATTACAGCTAGCCAAGACCACTTGCTAATAAGTGGAAGAACCAGATGAAAGATGTTAATTTTTGGTAATGAAGCCCGTGACTTTTCCCAACTGCACACAGCATTCCCATCTGCTAAGCTTTCAGACTCAAGGGGAAATTTGCATTTCTTGGGGCAGGAACATTGCCAGAAGCTTTGAACAATGGGAAAATGATGTTAGCTGGAATTTTAACTGTAAAGGAGACTCTAAGCAGAATTGGGTACTCCGGTTTGCTCTGAGTGTGACTTACTTCTCTGGGCACATTCTGGACTCATTATTAGTGCAGAACATTTCCCTGTGGCTGGAGTAGTTCCTCACATAGTTAAAAGTACCACTGAGTGATACATAGCACCAACAGCTGGCTGGCACAGAGGGCAACATTTCCACTCCTTCACCATGAATTTATAAGAATACTCCATTTTCCAAGGTTATAAAATAACAAAAGCTCTCTCAGGCCAGTCTTGCCAAGCCCTGATCCAGAGCAAACCCTCTGAGCACACTCTTCTGTCTGGGACTCCCCATCCAGCCCTGATCCTAGCTACAGCTCAAGCTGTCCTCTTGAAGATTCCAGGGGCTTCCTCAATAGAGATACAGCGGCCCAAGCCAGAGTGGCCCAAGCCTGCACCTGTCAGGTGGCACTTCTCTTTATCAGAGGGCAGCCATGGAAAAGCCCGTGCCCACAGGGTCATGTCCTCATCCTTGGCTATATGCCGTGCCAGCAGCACCCAGCCCGGCTCCTCAGTTCTCCTGGAACTGTTAATGTGTGCATGCTGTAAAGTAAGTGAAGAGTTTTCAAGCTTATCTTTTCCTCTGCTCATCCCCTCAGGGCATCTGATCCAGAGCAGAGTGGGTGACTTCTCAGTCAGTCATTGGAGGCAAAACAGACACTGCTTCCAAAGTCAGCTGTACTAAAGGGCACACTTGCTTATGGAGGAGTGCCTGGCAGTGTCCACAGTGCTGCAGAATGCACCGTTCACCCAGCAGCTTCTCTTAGGGACTCCCTTCTGTAGGTGTCCTTGTACCACGTGAAGGAATGTACTTCCAAGTTAACAACGGCATCACTGTTTGTAAGGGTGAAAGCGGGAGTCAACCCAAGTATTTAGAAAAGGGGACAGGCCAAATGAAATGGAACACTACACAGCTATAAGAAGAATGAGGGACTTCCCTGTGTAAAAGTGGTGGTTTGAATAAGGATGGCCCTCATGGGCTCATACATTTGAATGCTTGAGGAGTAGCACTATTTGAAATGATTAGGAGGTGTGGCCTTGCTGGAGGAAGTGTGTCACTGGGGGTGGGCTCTGAGGTTTCAAAAGCCCATGGTAAGCCCAGAGTCAGTATGTAGCTCTCAGCTACTGCTCCAGTGCCTGCCTGTGTGCTGCCCAGCTCTCTGCTATAATGATAACAATGGGCTAAATCTTTGAAACTGTAAGCCAATTAGATGCTCTCTTTTATAGGAGCTACCTTAGTCATGGTGTCTCTTCATAGCAACAGAACAGTGACTAAGACAGAAGTTGGTACCAAGAGTGGGGTATTGCTGTGACAGGCCTGACCATGCTGCTTGTTGGCTGAATGTGGACTTTGGGACTCTGGATTAGGAAAACAGTTGAATGCTGTAAGTAGGGCCTAATAGGACATATTAGTAGGAGCATAGAATACAGTGGTGCTGAGAGCAATGTAGATTATGATGGCCTGGTTCGTGAGGATTCATAAGGAAGAATATTAGTAAGTGGCCTAGAGACTATTCTTGTGATATTGTGGCCGCTTTTTGTACACATCCTAAAAATCTGCCTGAAGCTAAATTAAGAGTTTTGTTAATGGTATTGGCAGAGGAGATTTCAAGAGAGCTTAATATTAATTGTGCCATGTGGTTATTAGTAATCCCTCTTATGCAGATCTATGATGAAAAGGAGTAAGCTAGACAAAGAGAAATATAAAATGCACAGTTTGAGTATAAAAGGAGTACAGGAAGTATAATGGAGCTAAGTCCTGTGCTCAAGGAGATAAAAAGTTTAAAGAATAAAGGGAGTGGTGACCTCAGGGCAAGACCGCACCCAGCTAAGCTTCCAACTTGTAAAGAGGAATTAAAGGAAAGCTTCAGCAGTGATGGAAGCCACCAACTACAGAAAGCCATTGCAGATGTAACTGAAGGAGGGGTCAAGTTCCAGCCCCAACGAGCAAGCAGAGCTTGGCAGCTCTGGCCATCTGTTCTGGCTTTAGAGTCAAGGATACAAGAAAGGGGCTGTGGAATCTCCTTCCACAGCTAAGAAAAGTCACTGAGGCCAGACATGTGTCAAGGGTGTCCCTGCATGGGGACCCAGAGAGGCCATTGCATAAAGCTGTGAAGGTGAAGTCTAGATTGTGTTGGAGACCCCAAGATGTTGGAGATGCCAGAGTTGCGGGATACCTGCTGAGGAGAGCTGCTAACAGGGAGTGGACCCGTCCCACGAAAGAAAAGTATGTTACAGTCAACAAAGCTGAATGGAGTTAGAGATCTGAAGAGCGCTTTGACATCAGACATGAGATGCAGAATTTGGAGTTTGCCCAGCTGGTTTAGCAAGCTAAACCATGCACAGAACTCACTTCCTGCCCACAGGCTCTAGTACTACACTGGAAACCAGCTTGTCCTCAGCTTCTCACAGAGCCGATGATACTCCATTGTGGGAACACACTTCAGTGCCTCCTCAAGAAAGAAAAACAGCTACCATCTCTGACTCCCCACTAGAGCGGCCACCAGCCTGGGGAAATAGTGTGCACACCAACTGTACTTGTTTAGCAAATATTTGTGAACCGGTGACCTGTGCCCACTACTATCTATATTTGGAGGCTAGAAAGGACCTCGGAAAGATGCTAGTTCAACTCCATTCTAGAGATGAGGAAGTAGCTGGCCAGCAAGCAGAAGTGACTTTCTGAAAGCTCCTTACTCTGAAGATGTGACTTGGCTTTGCTGACGCAGGTAGGTCACAGATCTGTCCCCTCGGTGTTTCCTGGTCATCCCAGCTCCATGGGGTTAGTCAGTCTGGTTAGGGACTAATAGTTTGATCATGATAGGCTCTAGAAAGTTTCCTGTCACTCTCCATGCTGCAGGTGACAGTACCCACCTGTTCCTGTGGCTTCCTCTGGCACTCAGTATACTGACCTCCCTGTCCAGATCATGGACCTGCAGGTGCTGCTGCCCAGGTCTGGGAAGCTCTTACGTGGCACTTATGGCTGTGTCTCCTGATTGAGTCTCTAGGGTCAGATTAAACATCTCTTCCTGGACTTGGGAGAGTCCCCTACTCCACGTTCTTGTGGCAGTTCTGCCTGAATCCCAGTGGTCACCAACCAGATTGGGTGATAAATCTTACATATCTCTTCCAGAGGAACTTTAACCAGTGCTGGGGCAGAAATTGAATTAGTTCAATCCCAGGAGTCACCAGCACTTGAGAAACCACAGGCAAAGACTTGAGAGAATAAGGACAAAGAACTAGCTTAAGCAAGTGTTGAGACTCCAGCCGGGGAAGGGATGAGTCAGACTCAATCACTAGTCAGTGCTGAAGTAGAATGGGGTAGGAGGCTCAGAATTCTCAGGAAGCAGGAAAAAAGAAAACATCTTCTTCTCAAAGAGATACCTTTTGGGGCTGGAGAGATGGCTCAGTGGTTAAGAGCACTAGCTGCTCTTCCAGAGGTCCTGAGTTCAATTCCCAGCAATCACATGGTGGCTCACAACCATCTACAATGAGATCTGGTGCCCTCTTCTGGCATAAAGTCACAGATAGAGCATCATATACATAAAATAAGTAAATAAATCTTAAAAAAAAGAAGTTTAGAAAAACAAGAAAAGAAATCCTTCCCTTTTTTGTTCCCATGGGAGGAGGCAGGTCACACATTTAATTAAAGCCTCATTGTGAATGGGGTGTCATCTGTGACCAGGATGGCTAGAGGTTTCATAGCATAGCTCAGGTTTTTGGGGTCCTGATACACCCAACAAACTGTGTTTCCCACATCTAGGTTATATACCAGGTGAGTTGTATATGTGATGTGGGGGTTGCAGGAATTGTGGGGTAATGTGTCCAGTGTACTCAGACTTCAGCAGCAAAGACAGAGAGCAGCCCTGGTTCTTGTTCTGAATTCCACATATGATGTAATTAAAACACACCTGACCCCAGAGGGATGTGGCCATAGAGATGGTCTGCCGAGAAGGTGACCCAAGGCCAACTGTTTTTTTTTTTTTTTTTTTTTTTTTGATTTTTCGAGACAGGGTTTCTCTGTGTAGCTTTGCACCTTTCCTGGAACTCACTTGGTAGCCCAGGCTGGCCTTGAACTCACAGAGATCCGCCTGGCTCTGCCTCCCGAGTGCTGGGATTAAAGGCGTGCGCCACCACCGCCCGGCTCCAAGGCCAACTGTAACATGATAGTTTCAACGGGGGCAGCTGACCCTTTGGTGCCTCTGTAGAAGCCTTTTTCTCAAACCGAGAAGCAGCCACACTGAGATATCCTCCAGACCATCGCATTCTGCTCACGTGTACTAAAGTTGAGGACCCCCGGGCATCTTGAAGTGAAGGTAGTCCCTTCCCTCTCATTCATGCTACTCACTGGACTGTGTCCTCAATCCCTAATTCATAAATTGGCCCCCTAGTCCCTACCATGATAGTATTTGGAGTAGGGCTTTGGGAAGTAATTCGGTTTGGTTCACAAGGATGGGGCCCAGATAACGTTCTTATTATCATTATATTATATTATTATTATTGCCATCGTCATCACCACCATCACCATCGGAAAGTGTATGAGGAGCTCATATGCCACGGTGCAAACTGGAGGTCATAGAGCAGCTTTCTGGAGTCAGCTCTCTCCATCTCCCTGTGTACAGATGTGCATTCTAGGGATCGAACAGCTCAGCAGGCCTGCACGGCAGGCACTTTACTGAGTTGTCTTGCCGCCCAGGACTAGTGTTTTTATTTAGAAAGATACCAGAGAGCTCATTCACTCACTTCCTGTCTCCATCTCCTTTCCTCCATGAGAGGACACAGACATTGGTGGGGGAAAGCCCTCCCCAGAGCATTACCATGCTGGCGTCCTGCATTCAGACTTTTAGCCTCCAGTATTATGAGAAAGATGTTTCTGTGGTTAGGAGACAATACAGTCTGGTATTTTGCCATGGCTGCCTGAGCAGACTTGGACACTAGGGGTGGGGTTAGGACTTCAGGGCTGGGGGCCTTTTGGTAGCTGGGCTGGAAGTGTGGCCAGTTGGATCCCTGGGGTTTAAGGCTGTGGCTCCTACCCAAACAGTGTTCTCCATGGCTAGAAACAAGGGCCTCTTCTAGGGCAGTGTGTGGACTACTGAGCTTGCCAACTTCCAGAGTACGGTATCCGGTATCCCTGAGCCCTGCACGGAGAGTGTGCCCGACCCTGTCCCTGGGAGACTGGTCTCCAGACACCAATACAGGGAGCTTCCTGTGGGCCTCTCGGTGAAGAACAGTCGTAAGCTGAGGAGTGAGACCTGACGGGTGTGAGAGGGTTGAAGGCCCACTCCACGTTCTCAAAACGTGTCTATGAATATGTTCCTGCGTCACACAGGGACCCTGGAAGACAGAAATTATCATTCCCAGTTTGAAGGTGGGCAACCAGACACACAGGGAGGGCCAGCTTCCTTGCCCAGGTTAGAAGCAACAATATGTGAATCTGGGCTTTGGATCCTAGATCTGTGTCCCTGCTCACACCTGTGCACGGGTGTTCAGGGGCTGGAAGGAGGAGACTTCCCTAGCCCAGTGCTTAGGGAGGAGGAAGTTTCCATGACTCTGTGATAGACTAGGTTTCTCTATGCAGGGCGGAGGGCTGGGGAACAGAGGCTGTCCTCAACACAGAGAGAACAGTGTTTGTTCAAGGACTGCTTTAGCTGAAACACAGGAGGCTATGAGGAAGACCCAGGAAAGGCCTTCACAGGAGGAAGAGGGGGGCCTCTCCTACACTGCCAAATCAAGGATTGTCAGTGGAATTTTTTTCTGGGAGGTAGTAGGAAGCCATTAAGGGGACTGAGCTTGGAGTGGAGCCTGCACTAGGGGTCACAGAGCCAAAGGATATCGAGCTGGTCTCTGCTCATTCACTGCCCCTTTCATTTACTTTGCTAGGCTGGGCCCTGGGAATTCTGACTCCAGATATAAGACCTGGTCTCTGACCTCTGACTCCCAAGGACTTACAGGCAGTGCACTGCATGCATAGTGGGCCTATGGAGTCTTTAAGGGAAACTTCTAGTGAGGAAAAGAGAACCCTAAGCTGCAGCTGGAAGAGGAGGACCCCCCCCACCACTCCCAATCTATACAGCTAGAATCAGCATCAGAGGACTGAGAGGGAAGGAGGGTGGGCTTCACCCCAGTACCTGCCTCCTTGTCCCAGGAGCCTGGGTACTGGGACTTAGGCTCCCTACACTTCAGGCAACTTGGAGAACGAGTGAGGGGCTCTTCAGATCACCTGCTGTCTGGACTCCAAATAAAGGCCAAGGAAGCGCTCATCTTTGGAGCAAGGCCTGGCAGACCCCAGCTCACTCCCATCCCCTGTGCACCAGGCTTCACTAAAAAGGTACAGTCATGTTATCTGGCTGTGTGTCATCTGGCCTGGGGCGGGGAACATTCATCCCAACTGCCATTAGCTGTGACCACAGTGAAAACCTAGGCCACGATTACAGGATGGAACAGCTGGACTGAATCATTTGAGAGCAGACAGAGAGTCTTCAATTAGGGGGACAGCTCTGGCGGGTAATATGTGTCTGTCCTGTATTGTTCCGAGTTAAGTTCTAACCCATCTGATTACCTCACGCGTCTCATAACCACCCAACCAGACATAAAGTTCACTTGCAGTTGCTGGACTTGCACTCATATAGAGGACGCAGACCATGCATTAAATGAGAAAACAGGCCATGTTTAAAGGCGGCAAAGGCAAAGCTCTGATTGGGAGAGAGGCAGGAGAACGAAGGAAGGGGGTCTGCAAGTGTTTGAGATTCTGAGAGAAGATTTTAGAGGTCCTGCAGTTATCTCACACTCAGCCCTTGATTATCAGAGTGAAGAGAACAAAGAAGGGGCGTGAGTGATCTGAGACGATGGAGAATTCACCCATCACCCCTCGCATCTGGCTTGGCAGGCAGGCGAGTGTAGCTGGTGTTTAACTTACCCGCCCTTTTCCACACCCCCAGCGCCCGGGCCCTGCTAGAGTTGGCCTCGGCAGCACGCTGCGAGCAGCTGGGCAGGGATCCACGAGCAAGCGGCCCCATGGACAGCCTACTTGCCAAGATCCAAGCATCCATCTCAAACTGGGACAACATTTTCTCACACGGAGCACAGTGACTGTTGCCCAGCTGTGCAGACAGGTCATCTGCCCGTGTGGACCGACGGCAGAGAAAAGGCAGCTGTGTCAGTACTGTACCCACGGCTGTGCCAGTGGCCGAGGAACTCGGGCCTACAGCCAGAAAGACGGTGGCCAGGGAGAGCAAAGGAGGGTCTTTGCTTCCATTTTGATGCTTTCTCTCAAACTGCTGTTAGTCCTTGATCCTGGTCCACTTGGAAATGGGAATGCAGGGCAGAAAGCACATGGCTTTCTTGAGTTGGAGAGACGAGGGAGCCTGGAGTCTTGTCTTTTAGCTGTTGTTTGTTTAAATGGAGATGGGAATTAGAGTCAGCTGCAAGGAAACATGTTCCTAGACAATATCCCTGCCGGCCTGGCCTTGTGCTGAGAGGTGACAGGGAAGTCAAAGGATTTCTCAGACATCTCCCTTTCAGAACTAACTGGAGTCTCACAGAGAGTGAGTCCCTACTTAGTAGAGGGCCATCTCAGACGCTTCACTGAGTCTGAGCTGAGGTTATCCCATCTGGAGTGTGATAGCATGTGCTTAGCACAGTACTCAGCCTGGCCTGGCATGCAGCCAGCTGGCAGTCAGCCAGTTTCTGTATTGTTGGTCATAGGCGTGACTGGCGAGGGGGTAGAGCTGAGAGTGTGTCTGTACTCTGCTGTCTGTATTCTGCTGTTACATCACAGCACATGGATAGGGCTTTATTTTGCTTCATCTTATGGTGGGAATTATGTACAGAAGAGGTGGGGACAGAGAGACTGATTGCACTTTACAAGAATCCATCTCTCTAACCAGTCCACTCCCCCAGGAAAGGCATGAATCCTTCCCACCAGCATAATTGCCTTGGAAAAGTTTCATGTCTCAAACATGTCACAGTGGCAACCAAATTTGAACATAAATTTAAGTATGGACAAACCACATCAGCATGCCAAGAATGAGGGCCTGTTTCATAATGGTGGTGAGGCAGAGTGTGTGGAGGCGGCAAAGCCATTTCCAGGAGCACGAGAAGGAAGTTTGGGGCCGAGGCTCCAAGGGCTTTGAGATGCAGGCACACATATATCCAGGGGCCCAGTCAGACCCAGAGGACACTCAGACATGCACATGTCAGCAGCCCACTGGCACCTCAGGGGCCTGTGCTGAGTCCTGTCTGTCCCAGGATCTCAATGTGATGAAACTCACTTGCACAGGTTTTCCCGTCGCTGCGGAGCACGTGACCCTCAGGACATCGACAGGCAAAGGATCTGTCTGTGTTGACACAGGAGTATTCACAACCATGGTCACTCAGCAAGCAGTAATCCACCCCTGTAAAATCAAAGCCAAGTGAGATCCCTGGGGCCTCTGTCAGCAAGGCTTCTGGGCTGCAATGGGAATTAAGTAACGGTTCACATTTACTGCCATTGAAAGCACTGGTCCCCAGCAGACTTCCCCGCAGTGTCCCCGGAGGCCAGAGGAGAACGTGCTGAACTCTGCATTGTCTGCACACTTCACACCGGTTGCGAACCCCTCCCTAGTAGAGAAGTGGAAGGGGACTCACTGGAGCAGGTCTTGAGGTCATCGTTGATGAGGAAGCCTTCTGAGCACTGGCAGACAAAGGATTCCTCCGTGTTCAGGCACAGCTGCTCACAGCCATGGTCCTGCTGTGCACAGTGGTCCACCCCTGCATTGGTCACAAACACAGGAAAACATAAAGGGACTGAGGTGCCAATGCTCCACTCACAAAAGGGACTGCTACCCGGAGCCTTCCTGGGGGCAACGTCAGCCACAGGGAAGGTTCCACTCTACCTCACGATACCCGGCTTGCTGCGAAATCAACCTTGCTCCTTGTCATAGCTAGCTTCAGTGGCCTTGACATAAACCTAGAGTCACTTGGGAAGAGGAAACCTCAGATAAGGAATTGCTTCATCAAACTGGCCTGTGGGCATGTGTGGCATGTTCCTGATTGCTGATTGATCATAGCCCTCTGTGAATAGTGTTCACCCGGGGAAGGTGGTCCTGAGTAGTATAAGAAAACAAGCTGAATATGAACTTGGATGCAAGCCAGTAAACACAGTTCGTCTGTGGTCTCTGGCTCAGTTCCTGCCTTGACTTCCCTCAGTGGCATGGAAGTGTAAGCGGAAATAAACCCTTTTCTTCCCAAGTTGCTTTTGGTCATGGCATTTATCAGAGCAACAGAGAAGCAAACAGAACAGCACTGATTTCCACGTCCTTGCTGCGGATGCTGGACGAACTTAACCTCTCTGTCACCTCTGGAGATGATGGCAGTCCCCTTTCTTCTTTGAGTTCACGGGTTATACATGCAGGTGTGTGAGCTTGTAGAGGCCAGAGGACAATTTTGTCATTCTCGTGAAATGTAGTCTACCTCCTTCAGACAGGGTCTCTCTCATTGGCTTGGAGCCCAACAATTAGGCTAGACTGGCTGGCTAACAGGGGTGGTGTGGGGTGAGGGGGCATTCTGTTTCTACCTGCCCGGTGCTGAGGTGACAAGCACATGCTGCCATGCCTGGTGTTCTACCTGGGTTCTGCAGGTAGATCTCAGACCCAGGCTTGCAAAGCAAACACGTCACCAACCGAGTTTCTCCCCGACACCTGGTGGTCCCTTTCTGGTGATAATGTAGTAAAAGTTAGAGGAAAGGATACATGTAAGGCCCTCCAAACAGTGGCTGGCATACAGCAACCGCTTAATGAACGGTTGTTAGTAATGAACGGTTGTTAGTATGACTACGTAGTGCTCAGAGAGAATTAGTGTGTAATTTATTTTTATTTGAAAAATAAAGAAGTGATTTTTTAAAAAAAAAATTCTCTTAATCAGGACATCCAGATTCAGAAAATAAACAAAAGCCTCGCTGCCTGTGTGGCCCCTTCTGGCACCCAAACACCACAGCTGGTCCTTGGGCAGGGAACGCCAAAGGCCAGGAAACACACAGCTGTGGTGGATGGCTCCCACAGAGCCCCCTGGACTGCCTCCCAGATTTACTGAATGGAGAAAGTGCACCCTCCATCAACTGGACAGACACTGAAGACCTCATGATGGCCCACGGAGGTAAGCCTTTTCACTCCTTCGTGGCTGAAGACCAGAGGCTTCTAGAACAATCCACTGGTAGGCACACCTGTAAAAACACTTGCAGTGTCTCAGGAGCCACGTACCCATTTCACATCAGGCAGAATTGTCTGGAGGCACGTGAGAGCTGGAATGTTGAGGTGCTCACAACTGTGCCCGCAGAGTGAGCACTCAGAATGTTGGAGGTGCTCACAACTGTGCCCGCAGAGTGAGCACTCAGAATGTTGGAGGTGCTCACAACTGTGCCCGCAGAGTGAGCACTCAGAATGTTGGAGGTGCTCACAACTGTGCGTGCAGAGTGAGCACTCAGAATGTTGAGGTGCTCACAACTGTGCCCGCAGAGTGAGCATACAGAATGTTGGAGGTGCTCACAACTGTGCCTGCAGAGTGAGCACTCAGAAGAAGAGCCTGTGCCATCGTGCCTAAGAACCCCATGGATTTCCCTGGGGACTTCTAGACAGAAATAGCTTGGTTTAAACTTTCTAAAAGTTTTAACAGAGGAAGACCTCCATCTCTTCCGGGCTCACATCTGAGCTCTTCTAGACTACCCAAGGTGCTGTTGCAAGATATTTCATTGCACTGTGAAACTCCGAGACTGTGTTAGTAAAATTAACCTCGGATGGGGGAGGGCAGAGTTGACAAGAATTAGCCATGGAGTACAGAAGACCCAGGAATATGGATAGAGAGACTGTTTTTTGGGTTGGGACCAGTGGAGAGAGGCTCTCTTGCTGGGTCTCAGGACAGAAAGGAAGGTCAGCGGTTGCTTCTCGGCTTCTCTGATCCAGCAGGTTTTCACCCAACGTGACTCCCGTCTTTATTGGTAATAGAATGATAGAGACTTAGTTAAAACCTGCATCTGGCAGCCACAACTGTGGCCCAGCCAGTGTTGGGGGGACCGGAAATCCCGGCAGGCCACAGTCTAGCAGTGGAGTGCTGACTGCAGGCCGTAGGGCACAGACAGTAGTTAAAATATCAGTCTATTCAGGTGCAACAGCTAAGCCGACAGAAAAACACCACCAGGGCATGCTGAGAGAGTCAGGATCACACTTAGAAAGCCAAATCAAGGCACTGCTTCCTCCGAAGACAGGAGAATGAGGTTCCCCTGGCTGGCTCTGTAGCTCATACTTCAGCTGTGAAACTTGCCCTCCTGGCAGTCCAGGGCCCAAATGTGGTCCAGCAGCTGCACTGTCCCCATGCACAATCCACTTCTGTCTGCAGAGCTGAAGCAGACGCACGGTGTGCTAGGTGCAAGGCCACACGAAAGGACCCTTCTATGGAGGCCAATGTCACCTGCCCAGCTCTTAGTGTGCCAGGGCCCTGGGATCCATCACAGCCCCCACATAATGTCATCCTGCTGGCCTGGGCCTGTGGAGACCGTACCTCAGGAAAAAAAGTTAGGAGCCCATCCAGCTGTCAAGACCTGAAAGTTCCCATGTGTTTATGTCACCAAGCTTTGTTGTGGTTTGAGACGAGGACATTAAGTAAAGACTTTACCAGAGTCCATGCTGTCCAGTTCTGCCCTCATAGTCCAGTTTCCCAAGGTCCACCCCTTCTGGCCTCTCGTCCCAACCCGGTACCAGGCGTTAGTCACTTTCACAGGCTGGGTGATACTCACTGTTATCTTTATCTTTAGTTGTATGTTTGCTACAAACGAGGCACAAGGCCAAGGGGTTGAAATGGCTCCAATTATTCCCCCCAACCACCCAGGGAATCAATGCTATTAACAGTCTCACTTTTTAAAAAAATACTTATTTATTTATTATGGTTTTTCAAGACAGGGTTTCTCTAGCCAGGTAACAGTCCTGGCTGTCCTGGAACTCACTCTGTAGACCAGACTGGCCTCGAACTCACAGAGATCCACCTGCCTCCGCCTCCCAAGTGCTGGGATTAAAGGCGTGTGCCACCACCACCCGGTATATTCTCATTTTTTAAAAACAGACAGGCAATCAAAGCTTGGAGAATCACCTGTCCCAGGTCACATATGTAGACTGTGACAGAGCTTCAGTTTGAATTCCGGCCCATCTGACTATCTTGCTTTTAGTAGCAAAGAACAAGAGCAGCAGCCCTGTTCTGCGCAGGCTGCACGTGTTCACGCCCTCCTTGTCCTGCTCCCCCGGTTTATGTGGTGCTGGGGATCTCACCCATGACTGTGTGCTGGGCCAGCACTCTGCTGACTGAGCTACACCTGCAACCCCCACACATGTATTTATTTATTTATTCACACCCCTCTCAATCTTGTTCTCTTTTGAATTTTTGAGATGCTTTCTTGCTGCAGAGCCCATGCTGGTCTTGAACTCACCGTCTTTGTGCCTCCTGAGATCTGAGTTTGTCAACTGTGCACTGCTGTACTTGGGACACACTAACTTCTTTAATGTTATGTATGCAGAGTTTTGCCTGACTGTATGTATGTGTATTATATGTATGCCTGGTGCCCATGGAGGTCAGAAGAGGGTGTTGGATCTTCACAAACAGTTGTGAGCCACCATGTGGGTGCTGGGAATGGACTCTGGGTCTTCTATAAGAGCAGCAAGTGCTCTTAATTACTAAGCAATCTCTTTAGCCCTCATATTGAGTCTCGTAATTATTACAGCTCAACCTTTGAAGTGGGTAGTACTAACAGTACCATTTGATGGTTTATAAAATGCAGGAAACCCTGAAGCTGTAGAAGGACAGAGTTGCTAATGAGCCCAACAGACTGTGCATGGACCCCACCCCATCGGCACCCGTACCCCTGGGGCATACTCACGGCTGCAGGTCTTGCCATTGGGGTCCAGAGTATAGCCCCGACGGCAGCGGCAGTAGTGGCCCTCCTCTGTGTTGACACACTCGTGCTCACAGCCTGGTTTGTTCAGGGCACAGTAGTTGATTCCTGAAGGGAGAAAGTAAAGACCCTCCTTCAGACTCTGTGAGGCTATTCGGGTGGACTCCAGGGTTCCCACAGCCCCCATGGAGAGAGCTGGTAGGGGCTGCTTGCTAAGGCAAGCCAGGAATTATCATTCCTTCAGTCATTTACCAGCCAAGGGCCAGGCCCTAAGTTAGATGTGTAGATGCAAATGTGAGCACTGCCTTCAGGGTTTGTGCTCCGGAGACACAACAGAAAGGAATCAGGAACACTAGACACCAAAGATGTAATTGAGTGCCAGGAAACGAAGTGAAGTTATTGACGCCTCCTACGCACTCCAGTGCTGGTTACCCCGCCCCCCCTCCCCCGGTCACATTTGTAACTGACTCAGAGTCTGCTGAGGTCCCAGGCTTTGCATCACCACCTTCATGATCAGTGTCTGAAATCGACGATGGCACTCGCTGTCCATAAGGAGGTGAGGAGCGAGACTGAATCCTGGCCAAGGACTTTCCTTCAGTATGATGCTGCCCTGAACTACTTTTCCAAGTTTAATTGGATGATATTGAATTCTTTTGAAACAGATTGTTTTTAATTTGATTTGAAAATAGCCACCAGTCTCCTATTACATGAAAATGGCCCAATGTCTGTAAGACCCAGAGCACGAGAGATCTTAGATTCCTAATTACAAATCTCAGATTCTAAGTCAATGGCTTTGCTTCCCTCTGCCATGTGATGCTGTAGAGAACACAAGCTCTCCCTTCCGCTCCCAGCTGCCTGCTGTGATGTAGGGCTGAGTGCAAGCATCAAGCCAGAGCAGCCCTGACAGGCTGACCTCAGAGGTCCAGGCCTGGGCTCACAGCAAAGACAATGGAAAATGTAATGACGAGGAGGAAGACTGAGAGATGAGCTGATGAGGACACTAGCTCTTAGGAAAAGTTCTGTTTTTTCTGGATAAAAAAAGCGGGACACCTGGCTGCAGAGGAGATGGAGCTGTTACCCTCAGATACACATGGATGAGTGTGAGGGACTCTGGCAGGAGCTGCAGCCTACCAAAAGTCCGTCTTTGGGCCAGTTTGGTGTCCTAAAGCTGCTCTCTCAGCCTCGGTCCTCTCAGCAGCCCCCACCCCCTCTGGCCTTGAGGATATGTGCACTGACTGCCTTAGAGCCTCTCCAGCAGGTGTGGATGGAGTAGCATAGGTCAAGGAAATCCTTGAGATCTGGCAGGAGATGCAGAATCTCAAGCTAAGTCTCCATCAGTGGCTACATGCCTGACTGGTTCCCTTGTTCTACTCCATTAGTAACACAGGAAGCATGCTACCATACTGCTGCTGTGCTGAACCAATCTAATTATCTCCCTAAGAGCCCTCATCCACCTGTAACTGATTTCCCCTGGTACACTCAGCCCTCAAACATCCATCCCTAGAAAAAAGGTGTCTGCAGTACAGAGGGAAGTGAGATGAAGCTGGCCCTTGGACATATTGTTGGGCATGTGTGGTCTAATTGTCCTCACATTTTGAATGCTTTCCATTCAGGTTCTCATTTAATGCTTGACTGTTTTAAAGGTTTGTATCCAGACTTGGCAGTAGGAATTATCTTTTATAAGAGAAGCTCAGTTTCAAAATATGGGCTCTGTAACCACACAAAGTTTAATACTTATTAGGACGAATGTGGAACTTGATCTGTGCCATGAACAGTATGTGATTTGTCTAGATTCAATTCCACATATGGCCCATAGTGCTTTTCAGAAGAGGTACCTGGTACAGTCTTGCCATGAGCACACATTGGTGGACAGTCTTGCCATGAGCACACATTGGCAGACAGTCTTGCCATGAGCACACTCTGGCATATAGTCTTTTGCCATGAACACACACTGGCATACAGTCTTGCCATGAGCACACATTGGCAGACAGTCTTGCCATGAGCACACATTGGTGGACAGTCTTTTGCCATGAGCACACATTGGCAGACAGTCTTGCCATGAGCACACATTGGTGGACAGTCTTGCTGTAAGCACACATTGGCAGACAGTCTTGCCATGAGCCCACATTGGCAGACAGTCTTGCCATGAGCACACATTGGCGGACAGTCTTTTGCCATGAGCACACATTGGCAGACAGTCTTGCCATGAGCAAACATTGGTGGACAGTGTTGCTGTGAGCACACATTGGCAGACACTCTTGCCATGAGCACACATTGGCGGACAGTCTTGCCATGAGCACACATTGGTGGACAGTCTTTTGCCATGAGCACACATTGGCAGACAGTCTTGCTGTGAGCACACATTGGCAGACAGTCTTGCTGTGAGCACACATTGGCAGACAGTCTTGCCATGAGCACACATTGGTGGACAGTCTTGCTGTGAGCACACACTGGTAGACAGTCTTGCCATGAGCACACATTGGCGGACAGTCTTGCTGTGAGCATACATTGGCGGACAGTCTTGCCATGAGCACACATTGGCAGACAGTCTTGCCATGAGCACACATTGGTGGACAGTCTTGCTGTGAGCACACACTGGTAGACAGTCTTGCCATGAGCACACATTGGTGGACAGTCTTGCTGTGAGCATACATTGGCGGACAGTCTTGCCATGAGCACACATTGGCGGACAGTCTTGCTGTGAGCATACATTGGCTAGGAAGAAGCAGCAGAGTGGCATTTAGGGAAACATCCCAGCAGGCATGGTGGTGTACACCTGTGGTCTAGCTCTCAGAAGAGAGGTGTAACTTTGGGGCTAGCTTGGACCACATAGCCAGAGTCTGTCTCAAAACAAGCCAAACCAAAACCAACCAACCAAACAAACAACCCCAAACAAACTAACAAACAAAACCCAAACAAACAAGAAAGAAGGAAAGAAGAAAGGCAGGTAAGGAGAGAGAGATGGAGGGAGGGAGAAAGGAAGGAAGGAAAGAAGAAAATACACCACTAATTGGAAGTTCCAGAGAATTCTACAAATGTCATGGTCAGGAAATCACAAACAAAAAATCAAGGAATTCCGGTTAAATTGTAATTTCTGCAGGATGATGTATCTCAGAGCAATTCTTTCACTCCCTCATTCACACATAATCCATTCCACAAGTCTGCACTCAACCTACTGACCCAAGTACTCTGAGCTGTTGAGGATTCAGTGATGAAAAAGACAAGCACTTGAAGCACTTGGTAAGTCTTCTGCTCTGGTGTCATTGGGGAACAGTCTGGTTTGTCTATGTGCGTTCGTGTGTGTGTGTGTGTGTGTGTGTGTGTGTGTGTGTGCGCGCGCGCGGTGCGCGTGCCGCGCAGACGCTGGAGATCTGGCCTAGTGGTCTGCTCTGGAGTAGGTGCTCTAGTTGCTGGCTAGCCGCTCCGAATTTCAGGTGAAGGCATCTGAGTCCCCTGTACCCCCTCACCCCCACCTTGCTGATGCTCTGTTCCCTTGGGTGCTGGTGTGATGACCTAGGACATTCTTTCCTTCTTCCTTCCTCTCAGGAACAGAACTTTAGTGTCCCCACACTCAGCAGCCATCAACTGTCCTATCTTGTAGGACTTGAAGAAACCAGCTCCTTTAGTGTCCCGACTCTGTGCCAGCCTTTTCTCTCCCTCAAGGTTCCATAAACACTTCATGGGGGCACGGAACAGGGGTGCGCACCCTCATTTCAAGGAGACGCTTCAGCATGGACTGGGTTGCTAAAAAAATCTTGTGACCAGAGCCAGTCTATTCAGTCTGTAGGAAAACTTCCCACAGTAGGTTCCAGTGACCACAGGAAAGTACAAGCAGAAGGCCATTAATAAACACAGACATCCATTATACACACGGTGTGCTAAAGGTCTGCCGAGCCCGGAAGCGGGTGGTGGAAAGCCACAGTGGGGGGATGGGCCAGTGCCACTTACTTCGGCAGGTTTTCTGGTCTGGATTCAGCATGAAGCCTTTCAGGCAGCGGCAGGAAGCGGACTTCTGGCCATTAACACACTCGTGCTGACATCCATGATTAGAAGAGGCACAGTAGTCTATCTCTGGAAAGAAAGCAAGGTCCTCGGAATCATGAATAAGTCAATATGGCTAGCCGTGAGAACAGGGATTCTTCGTCCCCATTTTCTCCAAGTGTGCGAAATGCGTGCCTTGATATTCAGGCCCAGAGGAGACCTCTTCAAAAAGCCACTTCCTTGTCTAGAGATTATGTCCTCATCTCAAAGATCTCTTTTCGTTTGTTTGTTTTTTGTTTTGTTTTGTTTTTTTATTTTTTGAGACAGGGTTTCTCTGTGTAGCTCTGGCTGTCCTGGAGCTCACTTTGTAGACCAAGCTGGCCTCGAACTCACAGAGATCTGCCTGCATCTGCCTCCTAAGTGCTGGGATTAAAGGCGTGCGCCACCACACCAGGCTTCAAAGATCTTGTTGATATTTTCATTTTACAAAATATTTATACAACAGTTGCTTCTTGTAAAAGCCACTGAAACTGAATCTGCATTGGGGGCTGGGTATGGTGGTACACATCCTTATTCCCAGTCCTTGGGAGGCACAGGCAGGATCTCTGTGAGTTCAATGCCAGCCAAGACTACACAGTGACATTTGGTCTCAAAAACAAAACAAAACAAAAAACAAAAAGTTGCGTTGGTCTGGGGAAGTATGTCAGTGGTAAAGAATCCGGGTAGTGTTCTCAAGTGTTCTGCATAACACTGAAAAAAACAAAGCTAAATGTATGGGTTTGGAACTATGACTCAGTGCATAGTGCTTGCTGGTGAGTACTGGGACCAGAGTCCAGAACTCCAGGACCAACATAGACTCCATCTGTAATCCCAGCACTGCAGAGTCAGGACAGGTGATCCCAGAGCAGGCTGGCTGGCGAGATTAGCCAAACCGGCAAGTTCTGGGTTCAGGATCTTGACTCGATGTATAAGGTGGAAAATGACCAAAGAAGGTATCCCATGTCAACCTCTGGCCTTCATGTGTATGCACACATATGTGCATGCACACCACCACCCCACACAAGTGCTCATACACATGTGAACACGCATATACATGCAATATAATTAAAACTGGATTTTGTTTACTGTGTTACAAGCTAGGGAGAGAGCATAGCTGAGTATTTAATGGAATTTATGCAATTAAAGAGATTAGAATGTTCCCAAATAAAACTCTAGACCACTTAAACTTTTTACACACTGAGTCAGATCCCAGGAAACAGAGCCTACAAGGGAAAAGACACAAATATTCTGAATTTAAAACTCCTCCCTCATTATCTTGGTAGACTGAATGAATATAAATAGTATCCCTCCAACAGACACACACACACACATACACCACATACACACATATATACACACATACCACACACACACACATACACACATGCACCACACATACACACACACCACACATACCACATGCACACATACACAGACACACACACACACACACACACACCAATAACATTTAAAGAACAAGACTTGGTCATGAACTTGAGAGGAAATGGAATGGGAGGGGCTGGAGGGGGTAGAAATGATGTAAATGCAATGCTCATGTATGAAATTCTCAAAAAAAATTAAATTAAAAAGAGCAGTTTCCAAACCTAGTACATGTTTTAGGTGAATTATTTAAGGAGTTTTGATTATGTGGGGGCTGGAGAAATGGCGCAGTGACTAAGTGCTTACCGCTCTTCCAGGGAACCTGTGTTGAGTTCCAACACACATGTAGGTAACTCATACCCCCGTGACTTCCGGCATTCCCGCTGATTGTGTCTTCTCCATTGTTTCTATTTCACTTTTCAAGTCTTGAACTGTTTCCTTCACCTGTTTAATTGCTTTTTCTTGTTTTTTTTTTGGCTTTCTTTAAGGGATTTATTGATTTCTTCCAATTTTTGTTTGCCTTTTCCTCAACTCTTCAAGGGAAATTTTCATTTCCTCTTTAAAGGCCTCCAATCATCTTCATAAAGTTATTTTTAAGGTCTCTTTCTTCTGCTTCTTCTAGGTTGTGATGTTCAGGTCTTGCTGTTGTAGAACCACTAGGTTCTGGTGGTGCCATATTGCTCTTTATGGTGTTGTGTGTATTTTTGCACTGGGGTCTACCCATCTCTTCCTCCAATAGGTGCAAGAGGTGCCTGTGTCTGAGCGAGCTGCTATTGGTCCAATCTGTGCTTGCTGTGTCTGTGTCTTAGGGGGCCACTCTGGGTCCAATTGTACCTCTTGGTCTTAATTGGAGCTGGCTGATTCTGTGTCTCAGGAAGCTGCTGAGGTCACAGGGGGATGGGTGGGTTTGGGGTAGGGAGAGGGTCTTGTAGATTGCAGGGTCCAATAGGGGGTGTTGGTGGGGAGGCCTGCCCGCAGGAGTCTTCCCTGAGGGCCAGCAACTTGGGTAGCAATGGGTGAGGGTTCTTGGACATGGATTGTGTCCCTGGGCCTGGGTCCTAGAGGCAGGACTCTCTGGGTGGGAGAAGAGTCACTCACCTCTTGGTCCAATCCTCTTCAATTTCTTTTACCAACAGTTTATACTTTTTCAATACACAGATATTTCACATCTTCCTTCAAATTTGTTCACAAGTATAGCAAATTGGTGCTATTGAACGTTATTAGTTTAAATTTTGATAGCACATTGCAAGTTTTTGTATATTGATCTTGTCTTAGCAGTCTTGTTAATACAAATAGTATTTATAGGTTTTTTTTTTTTAAATTGCATTGGGAATTTCCCTCACACCAGGTTTCTACCTGGCCTCAAAATGCCCCCTTTATCAAGACATCTCTTTCATTACCTCCCCCTCCATCCATGAGGATGACTCCAGCTAAGACTCACAGTACTACTCTCAGAGCTCTGACTGCCTCTGTCTCCTGAATGCTAACATTTTCTTGTTTTTAATTTTTAAAATTAAAATAATTATATCATCCCCCTTTCCTTTCCTCCTTCTAACCCTTCTCACCCCCTTCACTTCCCTCCCTCTCAAATTCAAGGCCTCTTTTTCTTTAACATATGTGTGTGTGTGTTATATGTGTGTGATATACACATCCTGTTGAGTCTGTTTAGCATTGCCTGCATGTGTGTGATACACACACACACATCCTGCTGAGTCTGCTTAGTGTTGCCTGCATGTGTGTGTTTTCAGGGCTGACCATTTGGTATTAGATAATCAATCGAGCTCCTTCCTGGGGAAGACTTACTGTTCTGCTCTCGGCAATCCTTAATTGCCTGTAGCTCTTTGTCTATGGGCTGGGCCTCATCTTGTTCAGGTCTTTCTTAGGCAGTTATGATTTGTTGTTTTGTTTTGTTATCTTATTTGTTTTTACTTATCTAAAAGGTTTTATTTTGATAAATTGAATGTATAACCAGACAATTTTATGGAAAGATAATTAAAACTCAGTAATTAAAGCAATGAGAAGGAACTTGTCCTAGAGGATTAGCATATTAAAAAAAAACCAAACCCAAAACCTCTCACCAGGTGTAGTTGCATATACTTGTAATCCTAGCACTCAGGAAGGCAAGGCAGGAAACTTACCAATTCAAGGCAAGTCTGAACTATATGATGAGACCTTGTTTCAAAACAAAACAACAAACAAAAATCTCATCTCTTCAAAACATGTATGGTGAACCATATGTTGGTACAAAATTTTGGAAGTTAATTTTGCACACACATTAAAAGCCTTAACATGTTTCTTAGTTTGGTTACTACTGCTGTGATGAAACACCACAACCAAAGCAACTTGGGGAGGAAAGGGTTTATTTGGCTTATGCTTCCATACCATAGCCCATCACTGAAGGAAGTCAGGACAGGAACTCAAGCAGGGCAGGAACCTGGAGGCAGGAGCTGATGCAGAAGCAATGGAGGAGTGTTGCTTGCTGGCTTGTTTCCCATGTCTTGCTCAGCCTGCTTCCTTGGAGAATCCAGGACCACCAACCCAGGGATAGCACCACCCACTATGGGCTGCATTCCCACCCCCACCCCCATCAATCACTAATTAAGAAAATGTACTACAGGCTTGTTTACAGCTTGATCTTACGGAGGCATTTTCTTTTTTTTTTTTTTTTAAATTTCTTTTTTCTTTTTTGGTTTTTCAAGACAGGGTTTCTCTGTGTGTATTCCTGGCTGTCCTGGAACTCACTCTATAGAACAGGCTGGCCTCGAACTCACAGAGATCCACCTTCTTCTGCCTCCCAAGTGCTGGAATTAAAGGTGTGTGCCACCACCACCTGGCTACAGACATTTTCTTAATTGAGGTTCCTTCTTCTCAGATGACTTTAGTTTGTGTCAAGTTGACATAAAACTATCCAGCATGTTAATAATCTTTGACTCTATAAATTTCTTTTTGCATTTCATTCCTAAGAACATAAAAACACAAGGATTTATGCATGTGGATTTCAAAAATCTATCACAAAAAACCTGCTCCATAGATTATACCATGTAATATACAGAATATTATGCAGACATGAAAATGTTTTATAACATTCAAATAATATGCTCAAATGCTAGAGATTTAATGTTTATTGTATGATCCCAACACTATAAAAACATATTCTTGGGCTGGAGAGATGGCTCAGAGGTTAAGACTACTGACTGCTCTTCCAGAGGACCCGGGTTTAATTCTCAGCACCCACATGGCAGCACACAACTGTCTGTAATGCCAGTTTCAGGGACCCAACACCCATGGCAAAAACTCCAATGCACATTAAAATAAATAAATTAAAAAAAGAAAACTTAAAAAAAAACCATATCCATGTGCATACATTTTAAAAAGAGAGGCTGTTGAGATGGATCAACACAGAAAAGCCTGATGATCTGAGTTTGGTCTCCAGAACCCATGTGTGGTGTTTGAAAGAGAATGGTTCCCAGAGGCTCATATGTTTGAATGCTTAGTCATTAGGGGATGGAACTGTTTCAGAAGGATTAGAAGGAATCAGGAGGTGTGGCCTTACAGGAGGAGGTGTGGCTTTATTGGAGGAGGTGTGGCTTTGCTGGAGGAGGTGTGGTCTTGTTGGAGAAGGTGTGGCCCTGTTGGAGAAGGTGTGTCACTGGGACATGGGCTTTGAGGTTTCAAAAACCCACATCAGGCCCAATGTCTCTCTCTTTGTCTGCTGCGTGAGGATCATGATGTAAAGCTCTCAGCTCCTTCTCCAGCAGCATGGCTTCCCACCTGCCTCTAAGTTCCCTGCCATGATGCTAATGGACTAATCCTCTGAAACTGTAAGCAAACCCCAGTTAAATGCTTTCTTCTATAAGAGTTGCCTTGGTCACAGTGTCTCTTCACAGCTATAGAATAGTAACTAAGACACCAAGTAAAGAGGGAAGGAGAGAACTAACTTAATAAAGTTGTCCTCTGGCCTCCACACATATGCCATGGCGTACTTAGCCCTGCATTCACACATCATAATAAAATATGGGCCAGCAAGTTGGCTGGACAAATAAAGACACTTGCTGCTAAGCCTAATGACCTAAGTTCAATCATTGGAACCCACATAAGTAGAAGGAGAAAACCAACACCCTAAAGTTATCTTTGATCTCCAGATATTTACCATGGCTCACACACATATCTACATACACACACACACACACACACACACACACGTGCACGCACGCATGCATGCACACACATATATTAAAAAAATATATGGGGGCTGGAGAGATGGCTCAGTGGTTAAGAGCACTGACTGCTTTTCCAGAGGTCATGAGTTCAATTCCCAGCAACCACATGGTGGCTCACAACCATCTGTAATGAGATCTGGTGCCCTCTTCTGGCCTGCAAAGACACATGCACGCAGAACACTGTATACATAATAAATAAAATAAATCTTTAAAAAAAAATATGGGCTGGAGAGATAGCTCAGAGGTTAAGAGCCTTGGCTATTCTTCCAGAGGTCCTGAGTTCAATTCCCAGCAACCACACAGTGGCTCACAACCATCTATAGTGAGATCTGATGATCTCTTCTGACGTGCTGGCATACATACAAACAGAACACTGTATACATAATAAATAAATAAATCTTAAAAAAAAACCCAACCAAATAAATGTAATACCATTTTTAAAATTTAAAGTCTCGAAGGAAATGAAACAAACTGAGATTAACAATACTTATCTCCGGCTGATGGAGTATAGATGGTTTTATTTTATATAACTTCATCTCTATAAGAATCAGTTGTCTGCAATAAACGTATCTTACTTTTGTAATAAAAAATAAATATATATATTCACGATTACAAAAGTAGTTGCCATGGAAAAAAACAATTAATACAGAAAAAAGAACAGTGTAGGAGTTATTCAGAGACTTGAAAAGAAAACAATCAGTGAACATGGCTAAGAATACTATAAATAGCCAAAGATATCACTATTAAAAACGCAAAGTGGGGCTGGAGAGGTGCTCAGTGGTTAAGATAAGATGCTGCTCTTGCAGAAATGCCAGGTTCAGTTCCCGGAACCCAGGCTGAGATCTGACGAGGTACACACCCCCACACAGACATGTCCCCCCACCCCACCTCCTATGCATGCTCACAAAGTGAGTTTGAGACCTGTGGTGGTTTGAATGAGAATGGCCCCCGTAGGCTTGACTATTTGAATGCTTGAGCCCCAGTAGTGGAACTGTTTGGGAGGGACTAGGAGGTGTGGCCTTGTTGGAGGAGGTGTGTCAGTGGGGGTGGGCTTTGAGGTTTCAAAGCCCAGGCCAGGTCCAGTCCCGCTCTTTCTCTGCTCCCAATTTACAGATCAGATGTGAGCTCTCAGGTACTACCCCAGCACCATGTCTGCCTGCATCCCACTTCCCCCACCATGATGATCATGGACTAACCCTCCGAAACAGTAAGACCCTATGAAATGATTCCTTTTAAAAGTTGCCAGCCGGGCAGTGGTGGCACACGCCTTTAATCCCAGCACTCGGGAGGCAGAGCCAGGCGGATCTCTGTGAGTTCAAGGCCAACCTGGGCTACCAAGTGAGTCCCAGGAAAGGCGCAAAGCTACACAGAGAAACCCTGTCTCGGAAAACCAAAAAAAAAAAAAAAAAAAGTTGCCTTGGTCATGGTGTTTCATCACAGCAACAGAAGAGTAACTAAGAGAAGACTTGAATCTAGGGAGGAGTTATGGGGGTGGGGCTTGGAATCAAGTGCAGAGCTGTGAAGGGAGGTCAGATGCTCACAGTTCACACCACAGCCTCTCTGTTCTAGTCCTGCAGGCTTCCTGGCTGCCTTCAGCATTGCTGTCTCACAGCTCCTGCCCCCAGGGTTTGTGCTGGTGCTACACTCACTCCCTGTGCTGAGACTGTCTACTTCCTGTCTCTTTCAAGCCTTTGATTAAATGCCACTTTTTCTCTTCTTCCTCCCTCCCTCCCTCCTTTCCTCCCTCCCTTCTTCCTTCCTTCCTTCCTTCCTTCCTTCCTTTCTTTCTTTCTTTCTTTTTTTTAGTTTTTTCGAGACAGGGTTTCTCTCTGTAGTTTTGGTGCCTGTCCTGGAACTCCTTTTGTAGACCAGGCTGGCCTCGAACTCACAGAGATCTGCCTGGCTCTGCCTCCTGAGTGCTGCCTGGCTCTTTCTTTCTTTTTTCTTTTTTATCTTTTTCTTTTCTTTTCTTTTTTTATTTTTTTCCAAGATAGGCTTTCTCTGTGTTCTCCGTATAGCTCTGGCTGTTCTGGAATTGCTCTGTAGGCCAGGCTGACTTTGAACTCAGAGATCCCCATGCCTCTGCCTCCTGTGTACTGGGATTAAAGGTGTGCGCCACTAGAGACCAGGTCTTGCTATAGAGCCTAGATAGTTTGAAATTGGCTACAGACCAGGTTGGCCTCCAACCTGCAGTGATGCCCCTGCCTCTGCCTCCCCAGTGCGGGGGTTACAGGTGTGTACAGACACCCCCCGCTGTAGGGAGGCTTTTGGGTACCACTAATCTCTGCTGAATTATATTACTTGCTCAGGACATGGCACGTTTTGGCCCAATCACACATTAGTCATGCTTGGTGTATTACCTTACTAGAATATCTTCTATAGACAATAAGTGTGCAGTTACTAATTGGATTTTCTTTTCAGTATACTTTTGAGAGCTGACTTAGCAGTTAAGAGTGCATATAGCGCTTGCAGAGGACCTAAGTTTGGTTCCAAGCACCTATACCTAGTGGTTCACAAACTCCTGTAACTCCAGTTCCATGGAATCCAGCACCACCTTTTGGACTCTGTGGGCACTTGTGCTCACATGTGCATAGAGCACCCCTGCTCCCACGCACACACAAATATTTTAGAAAAGAATAATACATCTTTTAAAAATAGGGACTGAAATGTAAAGAACTGATTTTCTTTTTATCTTACTAATCTTTTGGAGGAATGTAAGAACTGGAATTTTTTTAGGTGGCTGGGACTGTGACACCTCAAAAGTCACTAACAAGGCGGCTGCCCGGCTTGTCCCCCGTGTCTCTGTCCTTGCCCTTGACTGTTTCTCAGCTTTCTCCTGTGCTGCTGTAGACAGGACACTCCAGTGTTCTGTCTGCACAAGTGGGCGCTGTAGACGGGACACTCCAGTGTTCTGTCTGCACAAGTGGGCGCTGTAGAAGGGACACTCCAGTGTTCTGTCTGCACAAGTGGGCGCTGTAGAAGGGACACTCCAGTGTTCTGTCTGCACAAGTGGGCGCTGTAGATGGGACACTCCAGTGTTCTGTCTGCACAAGTGGGCTTCCTCTTTACTCCCTCACCATTGTCTAAGTACGTGGAGCATCTCTTCCATTGCCAGGCTTGTCCATCTGGCTCCTGTCCACTCCCCAGGATGGTGGGAAGGCGGCCTTTCTAGGGGGCAGCACCCTAGTGCTGCTGGCCTGGACTGCAGAACTTTCCCAGCATTCTTCTCTGCCCACGCACTGGGCTGGCCAGCTTCGTGGTCTTGTCTCTAACACAGCCTGAAGATCGCTGAGCTGCTGGCTCCCAGCCTAGCTGGTGAGGGCTCCCAGCCTAGCTGGTGAGACCTCCCAGCTGGAAGAGCCCTGCCCTGACTCCCGGCCAGCCTCTCCCAGGCCCCACACTACAGTTTCTACCGTAGGATCTGACGGCAAGGCTCAGACCTCCTCGTCTGCACCACTCTCGGGTGTGGAATAGGATCTAGTCAGAGGGGACATGCTGAGGCAGTGTGGGGAGACAGTGCTGTTGTGGAGAATAGGGTGGGAGTCAGGACTCCTCCAGGAAGGAAGTTCTGAGAGTAGACTGATGGGTTTTCCCCATTCCTCTGACCATGGGGCAGTACTTTCACCTGCCCTAGTCCAGCTTGTCTGCATTACACCATGGACCCTGGGTTACATGCATCCTCGTGTGACTCAGCTGCTCTGTGTGGCCAGACTTGTGTTCCCACAAACTTTCAACAGAAGTCTTGAGTTTGTATGTACTTTTGTGCTTAGTCAAGACATGTGGCACATGCTCATTAACAGTGAAGTTCTTTGAAGCTAGTATTATCTTTGTGTTAGTGTGTGTGTGTTCATGTGTGCACATGTGTACAGGTGTATATGAATGTGCATGTACATGTGTGTGGAGGTCAGAGGTCAACATTGTGGATCTTCAGTTGTTCTCCATCTGCTTCCTTTGAGTCAGGGTCTTTCTCTGAACCTGGAGTTCACCTGTTCATCTAGACTGGGTGGCCAGTGAGCCTCAGGGGGCCTCCTGTGTCCACCTCCTCAGTGTGTGCCATTTACAGGGGTGCTAGAGATTCAAACTTCATTGCTGGCACAGCAGTCACCTGACCAACTGAGCCACCTCCCCAGATCCCAGTATCATCTTTCATAAAAGCTTAATTAGCACCTGGCAATTTGATCAATCCTTTCTGTAAAGGATCATTCAGTCTTCAAGACAGTAGTGTGAAGTATCATTGGGTATTACCATGTCCTGTTGGAGCTGAGGAAATTTCAGCATGAGGTTTGCCCAAGTCATCCCAAGAAAAGGCAGAGAGATAGATTGAGCCAAGAGCACAGGGGCCCCCTTTGATGGGGATGCTGACTCATCGTTTTGATGGGGACGCTGACTCATCACTTTGATGGGGATGCTGACTCATCACTTTGATGGGGTGCTGACTCATCGCTTTGATGGGGACGCTGACTCATCGCTTTGATGGGGATGCTGACTCATCGTTTTGATGGGATGCTGACTCATCGTTTTGATGGGGATGCTGACTTATCACTTTGATGGGGATGCTGACTCATCGGCCCAGCAGCCACAACTCCCACCACAGTGATAGCCTGACTGTTGTTTCATAGTTTAGAATGTGGTTTCTGGGCTGTGGGGTGGACAGCATCTTGCTGAGAACTGCTCAAGTTTTGTACAGAAAGGAGGGGAGCCTGGGAGCAGAGCAGACTACTCAACCGCAGATTCCCTCCATAAGCAAATAAACAACTGTACATTAGCTATGTCCTGGGCGGGAAGGTCTAAACTCCCTTCTGGTCCTACGTAGCACTGTTCCCCTTATTTTGTATCCCCATGTCCCCTGCTTTATGTAGTGAATGACGGCTCACTTTACAATCCAGCCAAGGCCTTTCCGCATCCAAGAAGGGCTTTGCCTCCTTTGTTTTTGCTGGCTCATGGTGGGGCTCTAGTAACATATGTTTTTGATGTAACCTGCCCCGCCTCTGGGTTTAAGCTGTTGATATTAAGGGATTGAAGAAAAGGCCATAGGAGGGATGCTTTTGAAAACGTGCACAGGAGTACATACTGGATGTACCTTTGAAAGGTAGAAGGTACACAAACTTTTTATAAATTAAAACCCTATTTTCTCATCCATATGCATTGCAGAGATGCCTTATTTTATTCTTAGTTGTTATTGAATCTCATTAAAATATCACTGGGCCCTAATACTTGAGAAGCAAGCATCTCTCAACTGACCTTTCCACTGTATCAAAGGATAATGGTCTACCCACAAAAGCCCCAATGTGTCCCCTTGCACCTTTATATTTAAGAGAATATTTCTGGCATCTTTTATGAAACTGGTGATCACCTTTAGTTTATAGATTTTTCTGTTCTAATTTTAGGAGTTTAAATTAATTTCAATATTTATGCATATAGCTAAAATAAAACTGAATTAAACAGACTAAAGAAAACTTGAGCAGTTCACCTATCCCCCACCTTCACCTCCCCACCCTCAAGAAACCACATTCAGTTCCTCTTGACTCAGCGATCCTCTGGTCCTCATGCGGAGTCAGAGCTGGAGCCCACAAGCCACAAGCTTCAGTGAAAATATTCTCCAGGCCCTGTTATGATGAGACACAGCTGAGGCAGCATGTGGGACGCTGGTGTGTTAGCATGCTCAGTAGATGCTGAAGAACATGCCTGCATGGAGTATCCAGCAAAAGATGCCTTCAAAAATACTGTCTGGGGACATTGAGACAAGGAAGCCACATCTTAGGACAACCTAGAAAGGCCTAACAGGATTCGGAATAAGGGCACAACCCTGTGACTTAATATGTGATAATCTATACTTGGGAGAGTTCTATGCCCACAGCAATTGCACTAGTGTGTGTGTGTGTGTGTGTGTGTGTGTGTGTGTGTGTGTGTAACTTACTTGTGCATGTTTTCTTATCTGGGTTAAGAGCAAATCCCTCATGGCACCGGCACAGGTAGGAACTTTCAGCATTCACACACTCATGTTCACATCCATGATTTTCTGAGGCGCAGTAGTCCACAGCTGCAGAAAACAACATGCATTTACATTTTAATTAGAATGTTGGAATACCTATAACGAATATAATTAGTTAATACTGTCATCCCCGAAGAGTATGGATAAACATCACCCCAAGATTCTCCTAAAAAAATCAAGATTTTTTTTTTAGATTAGGCTTTCATTCTAGAAGATAAAGAACATATGGACAATTATATTTAAAAGTCAGAGAAATGCAAATAAAATTATCACACATAGGCACATATACATCTACTGAACTAGGGAAAACAGATGAAATGAAACCTAATGCTGAAGCTAAAGCTGTGGGTGTAGCTGGATGATTGACAGGGGCAGCTGCCGGTGTAGCTCAATGATAGGGCACTTGTCTTGTATTTAAGGCTCTAAGATCAGCACATAAGAACAAACAACAAACAGATGAAAACCCAAAGCAGTAAGACAGCACAGTGTGCCACCATGGATCCTGAACAGCATCAGGGTGATAAGAATCTGTATGGAAGCAATTCGATAATTTTACCGTGCAAATCTGACTCAAGGAAATAATTGAAAAGTGGAGAAATTACTTATCTGCAATAAGATATTTATAGCAGCATCATTTACAGTGACCAAATATATCTGGAAAATAAGATGAACTTATATTAAGGGTAAATTCTTTAGTAATGCATGAGAAAACATACTGGTTTATATCTCATTAGTTTCATAAATATTCACTGAGTATTTACTATAAACTAGGCCCTGTTTTAGATGCTGGAGACAGAGTAAATAACAAATGGGGCCCACACAGCCTCCAGGCATTAACATTGGTGGTGGTGCGGTGGTGTGGTGGTGGTGGTGGTGGTGGAGGTGGGGGGGTGGTGATGGTGGTGGTGGTGTGGTGGAGGTGGTGGGGTGGTGATGGTGGTGGTGGTGTGGTGGTGGTGGTGTGGTGGTGGTGGTGGTGGTGGAGGTGGTGGGGTGGTGATGGTGGAGGTGGTGGTGTGATGGTGTGGTGGAGGTGGTGGGGTGGTGATGGTGGTGGTGGTGGTGGTGGTGGTGGTGGTGTGGTGGTGGTGATGGTGGTGGTGGTGGTGTGGTGGTGGTGGAGGTGGTGGTGATGGTAGTGATGGTGATGGTGGTGTTGGTGGTGGTGGTGTGGTGTGGTGGTGGTGGTAACAGACAAGTCATCAAATAACACAATCCATTAGAAGATGCAGAATGTTCTGGAGGAAACTAAGGTGAGTAGGACCTGTCAGGGAAGGACACTGGGGTTGATGGAGGTGGTCAAAAAAGGTGATTGGACAGTAAGGAATGAGGTACCAGCCACAAAGACACCCAGGAGTGAGCATCCCAGGTGAAGAGAGTGAGTGCAAAGGCCGGGAGGTGGGAACAGCCTCCCGTGCCCCAGGACCAGCACAAGGGCCAGTGCAGAGCAGGAAGAGAGGTAGAGGGGAGAGTGGTGTGGTCAAAAGGGAGTTCTGTCCGAAGTAAGGGAAGCTGCCTTTCAGTGCTTGGAGGTTCCTAAGACCCTGGTCTATAAAACCTCAAGGTTTCAATGCTGTCACTGACTCACTGTCAGGCCGCTTAGGGATGGCAGCCCAGGCCACCAGTCCGCAGTTGAATGTGAAGAAACCCATTTCCAGTCATGTGACCCTCAAAGAGTTTTAAAGTCCAGAGAGTTCTAGTCCACCAGCTCTGGGATTCTTCACCAAATAGTTTGGATTTGTTACATAACTTCCTTAGTTGCAAAACCGTGTTTGTGAAAAGGAAGGCCAAGGTCAGGGGCCGATGTATGGAGCTCCTCTCCAAGTCAGCAGCACCTCTGCTGTTGCACATCCTCACTCACTCCACCAAACCCCTGTCATCTCACCTGGAGTCTCCATGTGCACCTTCACAGAGGGAAGGAACACAGCAACTCCCGGCTGCCATCCCTTGTCCAGGCAGATCACAGGGGGCTAAAGTCCCAGAGTCAAAGTGAGCCTTGCCACATGCAGGCTCTGCCCAGTGTGTGAGAAACCACTCAGCAGTCCTCGGAGATAAACAGACTAAGATGGACATTTGCCGTGATTCCTTATCACAGCAACAGAACACCGACTGGAGATTGTCTCTCCGTCATAGTCTACAAGTCCTCACAGGCTTTCTCCTCTCTCCCCTCTACAGCCGTAGACATTTTTCCTGCCTGTGGTTCTTCTGCAGGGATTAAAGGCTCAGTCCTCCATCCACATTTCATCAATAAGCAGGAAATGATCATGGCTGTTTCCACAGTCACAACCAAGCCTAGTGCACACTGGGAACTTCACTCAATAGCTTATCCTCTTAAATCCTACACAGTAGGTATTATGATTCCTCATTGTGGATGAAAGAAACCAAAGCTTGGAGATTACATGAAATAAAGACGTGCTTCACTGGGAACTGGAATGTAAGGCTTGAAGGAACAAGTAAAGACACATAGACATTTAAACTGAAAAACAAAAAACGAATAGCTATTAAAAGGAACAAGGGGGAAACATGCTGCTTCCTGCCCGCACTGCTGGCTGTCTAAGCATCCTCTTCTGCACTGTGCTATTTCCTGCTTTCCCTCTGACATGTCCTTGCCTTGTCTTGTCATAATTCCAACCTTGCTTTGCCTAAAACTCAGGCTGTCTTTTCTTGAGTCCATTCTCATCTCTCTCCCATCACTGTTGCATGATTCTCAGAGTCTTGGAAGCTCAAGGTCATGAAATTTCAGGTGTGTCCAACCCAGGACAGCCATGAAGTGGCCCAACACAAAACTGTGTTCTTACTTAAAACATTACAAGGTGATTTTGTTTTGTGATATTTTGTAGCCCTGGAGTCTCCACCTCGGAGAATGGTGCCTTGTTAGGCCACTTGTGTACCTTCTAAGGATATTTCACTATGATAGCTCTCTTTTGAAAACACTCCCACCTCCACACCATCACTGCCCATCACGTGGCTTCTTGCTTGCTCATCTGTCCAATGGCTGCTCTTCCTTCTATATGCAGATTTTCCAGTCCAGCTCCTCAGATGTCTCTCTTCTCTACCTCTGTCCTTTCTGGGTTCTCAACACAGCCCTTATGGAACAGCAACTGACTTTTGAGAATTTTGACTCTCTAACTGAGGCTACTGGCTACAGAGATCTGCCTGCTCGTTTTACGTCGGCTTCCCACAGAGGCTTGGTCAATGGCTGTCAGGAGAGGTGTGAAGATGGTGATGCCAGGATCATCAGAGGGATGAGACTCGGGTCACACTAGGATACAGTTTCTCTTGGCTTACCATCCTTCTGCTTGACTGCCTAATACAGGAAAGACATTCTTGGCATTTGGGTTGTTTGCCTCGCCTTTAACGGCTGAACCGTCTCTCCGCCCAAGACATTCTCATGTGCTCATAAGCATCAGAAGGGAAAACACCCGTCTTGGTGAACACAGCCCAGCACTGCTCCTGGCAACCACAGTGTGTTCTCGCTCACTCTTTCTGCCCTTCAGCAAATGTCAAATGCCAAACTTACAGCAGAATCCTGAGGGACACAAAGATTCTCTACTACCCTGGGACAATTAGGCAATTATTTGGTAATGCAGAGAGGACTGGGTTGTGTCGTGTCGTCGTCCCGTCCCTGCCCCCCCCCTCTAGTTTCCCAGGAGCTGGCCTCCTGCTCACCTATCCCCTGTGACTCCCACAAGTTCTTGGTTTATTCCGTTTTTCCTCCCACTCAGTCAGTAACTGTGTTCCTGACTCCTGATGCTTAGCACCTGTCACTCCTCACAACGACCCCACCCCCACTTTCTTATCTTTAATTTTTCAGTTCACAAAGTTTCTATTCATTTAACAACAGGAAGGGGCAAAAACAGGCCACAAAACTAACGGCAGAACTTCTTGTTCAGCATGGACAAGGTTTTGTGGTAGACATTTTAGGGGGAGTATGGTAGAAATACAATGAACTATTAACAGTGATTTCCTCAACCTTTAAATACTAGGTGTACAATAAAAATGAATGAAACAAAATATAAGAATGGGTGGCTATGTGTTGGCTTCTTTTTTGGTGATGTGTCAACCTGCCACTCTGTCATGGTCACCACCAGTAAATTAACACCCCCCACCTCAATAAATAGCTCTAAAGCTCACTAAACCAATTCCGGTGTATAAAAACAAAGTCACAGTAGTCTCATTTTTCCCATGCAAATAGCAAATGACCACTTTTTTTTCCTTTTGTCTTTTTCCTGCCCTGCATACCCCTAACTAATAATCAGGGCATGCTGGAAAATATGCATTTGAAATGCAAAAGATTAACATATACTGTGGGAGGAAACAAGAAATGGAGGGATACAACATGGTCTCTGAAAGCCAGGGGCTGCAGAACAGAAAAGCAAGATTTGGTCGGAATCTGGTTCACTGCAGTTCGGCTTACTGAACTCCTGTTATTACCTACTCTTTCTTGCTCCAATGATGAATGAGACCAGACAAAGGTGTTCCAGCTAATCAGGAAGGTGCTGCATACATTAGGAGTTTGCTGGCCTGCTCTGCAAGGGCTAAGGAAAACTACACCCATCTCTCACCTGATTGCTCAGTGTGGAGTGGCCAAGTGTTCAACTGTGAATCTGCATTTGCAGCTCCAAGCACCTCCTAAAGGCCCCTTCCCTGGCTTCTGTGTTTGCGGCTTTTGATTTTCTGTGACCATGATGTCAATACACTGAACTGCAGGTCCAAAATGAAGGATAAGGCCACCAGTGTCTTTGAGGTACTACATTAACACCTCCACCCACCACCAAGTAAATTTCATATATAACACATATAGTTAGGTCCCCAAAGTATGCTCTGCTGTGGATATCGTTCTGTATAAATAAAACACTGATTGGCCAGTGGCCAGGCAGGAAGTAGGCGGGACAAGGAGAAGAGAATTCTGGGAAGTGGAAGGCTGAGTGGGGGAGACACTGCCAGCCACTGCCGTGAAGATGCCGGTAAGCCACAAGCCACGTGGCAAGGTATAGATTTATAGAAATGGGTTAATTTAAGATATAAGAACAGTTAGCAAGAAGCCTGCCACAGCCATACAGTTTGTAAATAATATAAGCGTCTGTGTGTTTATTTTATAAGTGGGCTTTCAGACTGCCGGGGCTCGGCGAGACCTGGAGAGAAGCTCTCCAGCTACAATGCTCCAAATCCACCTTGCCCTTTTCAAGCAGTGAAGTAACAGGCAGTTATATTTGCATAGACTATCACAGGCATGCTTTGTGTGGAGGATCTAGAATGAGCAAATACTGACCTCAAGCAAAAATGAAGCCTTTAAAGCTTAAATTCTGCCTAAAAAGCATCCTTCCTCAGCACATGGGACTAAAGAGACACCTACCCGCACATCGCTTCCCGTCCTCGGCCAGGGTGTAGCCATTGTAGCACTGGCAGACGAAGGAACCCGGCACGTTCACGCACAGCTGCTCACAGCCATGGTCCTCTGTGGCACACAGATCCTGGACTGAGGCAAAGTTGCACCATTAGCACATAGCTCTGGAGAAGAAGTGCTCCGGGCCCATGGCAATTCAACTCTTTAACACTTACTACAGCAAACTAAATCACATTACACATTTTAATACATTATCATTGTAGAAAATCGAGGGGCTAAAATACATAAAAGGAAAATCCATCTGTAGTCCCATAACCCAGAGCAACCCCTGCTGACATTGTATACATTTTAGTGTAGAGAACAACTTTTTCTTTTCTTTTTTTGTTTTTGTTTTTCAAGACAAGGTTTCTCTGTGTAGCTCTGGCTGTCCTGGAACTCACTCTGTAGACCAGGCTTGCCTTGTACTCAGAGATCTGCCTGCCTCTGCCTCCCAAGGGCCAGGATTAAAGGCGTGCACCACCACCACAGTCCTGCTGATAAAACCATTTTCAAAGTTGGAATTATATGGAAATTCACTAAATAACTAATATCAATTTTGTATTTTCCTGTGGTAATGAAAACCACTTTGAACATATTTTGAGGGCTCATGAGAGCTGAGTTGTGAACAAGAGCTTCTCCATGCTCCCACAAAGACCATTCCTAGCCTTTGGGCAAACACAGCTTCACCAGTGTACAGGAGATGACTTTGTTTTGCACAGCCTTTGACATCGTGAGATAAGGTAGCCAAGGGTGCTACTGACTCACCACTCTGTTGAAAATAGTGTGGTGGTTTGGATAAGAAGAGCCCCATAGGCCCACAGATTTGAATGCTTGGTCACAGGGAGCGGCACTATTAGGAGGTACTTGTTGGAGGACGTGTGTCACTGGGGATAAGCTTAGGGGTTTCAGATGCTCAAGCCAGGCCAGTGCTCTCTCTTCCTGCTGCCTGCCAGTCAAAATGTAGAATTCTTAGCTCCTTCTCCAGCACTAAGTCGCCATGCTTCCCACCATGACTAAACCTCTAAACTGCAAGCCAGCCCCAAAGAATGATTTCCTTTATCAGAGCTGCCGTGGTCATGGTGTCTCTTCACAGCACTAGAACACTGACTAAGACCCATGGCAAGCTCCCATCAGCCTTTCCTCTACCCATCTGACTACAGGAGAGGTCTTTGGAAGTTCTCTATGCACTCTGCTTATCCATCCCCATAATGGGTGAGGAAAAGGGAGAAGCCAAACGCCATGAGAGGAGCTAAGAAAGATTACAGGGAGGGATGGAGGATTGTTTGAGTCAGCTAGTCACCACATTTCCACAGTGCTGAGCTAGCTAGTCACTGACATGCAATGTGGGCATGCGTCTCCTGCCATGCGTGTAGGAATATGTAAGAGGATGGAAAGGTTAAAGAACCTTCAGCCCAGCACTGACTCAGCCTCTCCTTGGCACAGATGGGCAGACGTGATGGTGCTGTTTCCTGGCAAGGAATGCCAGGTACCTACCATGCAGCTCTACCCACAATCCTGCCATTAAAACCAGAGAAAGTCAGAGAGCATTAAAGGGACTGAATATATTAAAGAAAAGTTCCTTTTTTATCACATCAAGTGTGATAAAACTCATTTATCCAGAAAGCTCTGTCAGCCCCTGACTCTCATGTATAGTTAAAAGAAAAAAAAAGTCTATACCAATTAAGCAAAGGTTGATTTTATTTTTAACCATGTGTGTCTGTTTGTATGTGCCCATAGCATAGCTGCCCATAGAGGATTTCAATCCTCTGGAGCTGGCATTGCAGGCCATTATTGTGAGCCCTGACATGGTGCTAGGAACTGAACTCAGGTCCTCTGTGGGACACTCTTAGTGACTCAGTGGCCTTCCGAGCCTCATGAAAGCCTTGTTTAGGGCTCCTCCTTTTTAGCCCTCCACTGTCACTTATTCTCACCCAAACATCCATGGGTGCCATCATTCACCGCACAAGCGGCTTCTCTAACAGCTAGGTTTGACTGTCACCTCCGGGGGCTAGGGATGGCTCTGTCTGTAAAGTTCTCGTCTTGGCAGCATGAGGACCTGAGTTTGATTCCCAGAACCCACATGAAAAGCCAAGCATGGTGGCACGTGCCTGTCATCCCGGCCATGAGATGGAGGCAGAGGCGAGCGGTTGGCACTCCGGCAGTGAGATGGAGGCAGAGGCGAGCGGTTGGCACTCCGGCAGTGAGATGGAGGCAGAGGCGAGCGGTTGGCACTCCTCCGGCAGTGAGATGGAGGCAGAGGCGAGCGGTTGGCACTCCGGCAGCTGGCCTCCCCCACTTGAAGCACAGGCGGGTGACAGACACCCAAGAAAAGGTGCACGGAGCCTAAAGACTGACGAGAAAGGTGTCCTCTGACCTCCACAGACATGGACACACATGTGCACACACAAATATGTAATATCACCTACCTGTTCTTTGAATTTTGTATTGTGTTTCTAGATAAACATATTAAACCAATGAAAAGACAAAACACTGATCTGACTCAGCATCTATTAAATAAATTGAGCACTTGTTCACTTTTTATTTTTATGGGTATGGATGTTTGCCTGCATGTATGTCTGTGCACCATATCCATTCATGTAGTGCCCAAAGAGGCCAGAAGAAGGCATCATATCATCCAGAACTGGGGTTACAACAGTTGTGGGTGTCGGAAGTCAAACCCAGATGCTCTGGAAGAGCAGCCAGTATTCTTTACCCCTGAGCCATCTCTCCAGTCTGAGCTGAGCCCTCAAAAAAAAAAAAATAAAATAAAATAAAGCATGTGTCTTTAATCCCAGCACTCAGAAGGCAGAGGCAGGTGGATCTCTGAGTTCGAGGCCAGCCTGGTCTACAAAGAAAGTTCCAGAACAGCCAGGACTGTTACACAGAGAAACCCTATCTTGGAAAAACAAACAAACAAACAAATAAAATTAAGTAAAATCTCCACTATCACATATTGAAGTGCTCAGGTCTAAGGAGGAGAATGGAGACTGAGGGGACATGCTGATACGGAGGACAGGCTTGGCAGTTGGATTCTGCTCTGGGAATTCCCTGACAAGTGGCAGACACCAGATGGCTGAGAGCCCTCCAGGAAGCCGAGGAGTCCAAACTCTGCTCAACAGATGACAGGGCCACCCTCAAGGAGAGACCAGTGACTCCATCCAAACCCTGCTTTGTGCTCTCAAGTGATTACCGACCTCATCCGACTTCCAGCTCAATGAAAACTATCTCTTTGTATGAGAACAGTGATGTGGTCCCGAGTCCCAGGCTTCAGTGTGCCTGTTGGGTGATGGGAAGTTTGCCTGTTGCCATGAGGAGCTTGAGCTGCTCAGAGCTTTTGACCTCCCACACTGGCTGTTGTGAACCCTGTTCTCTTCCTCCCTGGCATGTATCATGATATTAACGGTGTACATGTTCATACAGTGACGCGGTCATGATATTAACTGTGTACGTGTTCACAGTATTTAGGTATTTATTACCTGTATGTATTGTATATAGTTATTGTACTTTTGTATATAGTTTTTCTTATGTTAGTTATAAGCTTTTTCCTTTTTTTTCTTTTTATTATGATAGAAAAGGGGAAATATGGTGATATTTTATTTGTATTAAAATGTTATTTGTATGTTAATAAATAAAGTTGCCCGGGGTCAGAGCTATTAGCAAGCCATAGGAAAGCAGGGCAGTGGTGGCGTACGCTTGTAATCCCAGCACTTGGTAGGCAGAGCTAGGTAAGTCTTAGTATGTTCAGGGATACAGCCAGTATTGGATACACATGCCTTTAATCTCAATACCAACCATAGAAGACCTGGAAGTCTATACAGACAGGCCGTGACGAGGCGGTCATGTGGTTGGGTTTACAACCAATGAGAAGGCAGAACAGAAATTCTATATAATGACTTTAACACAGAAAGTAGCTCTGGTTCGGAGAGGTAGGACCACCGCAGGAGGAAGGGTAAGGTTTTAGCTCTTAGCTCTGACCTCTTGGCTTTCTTTTTTGCATTGGTTCTGTGTTTCTTATTTAATAAGAAGGTTGGTTACATCTACAGTGTATGTGTTCATGAGCAACGCAGTCATATTAACGGTATATGTGTTCATGCAGTGATGCAGTCATGATATTAATGCTATACGTGTTCATGCAGTGATGTGGTCATGATATTAAGGGTGTACATGTTCATGCAGTGACGCGGTCATGATATTAATGGTGTACGTGTTCATGCAGTGACACAGTCATATTAACAGTATATGTGTTCATGCAGTGATGCGGTCATGATATTAATGCTATACGTGTTCATGCAGTGATGTAATCATGGTATTAATTGTATATGTGTTCATGCAGTGACGCAGTCACTGTCTTCCTTACTGGACTCTAAGTCCCTTTGCAAGTGGCCAGCACTCTGCACAAAGCCCTGCTGCTGGGGACATGGGGTCCCAGCTCACTGGCAAGAGCTGTTCCTAAGCCTCTCTGCAGAGGCAAGCACTTCTGCAGCCCCTCCCTCTGCTCCAAGTGTCACCTGGCCCCCTTTGGGTCACTAGAACCCATGCTAGCCACGAAGAGCAGGAAGGGGAGGGAATGAGGGCTTTTATTCATTTATTTACAGTTGCCTGGCTTCAAAATTCTTAAGAAGAGCTTTTATTATACCAGGAGAAAAATTAGTATATTACTAAAGAACCCCCTCCCCGCCTCCCCAGGACAGGGTTTCTCTGTGTAGCTGGCTGTCCTGGAACTCACTTTGTAGACCAGGCTGGCCTTGAACTCACGGAGATCTGCCTGCCTCTGCCTCCCGAGTGCTGGGGTTAAAGGCGTGCGCCACCACCACCTGGCACAAAAGAACCTTTTGAAAGTAGCATTTTGAAGCCAAATCCCAGCACAGTGGAGGTAGAGGCAGGCAGATCTCTGTGAGGCCAGCCTGGTCGACAGAGTGGCCCCGTCTATCCAAGAAGGACAGTCTTAACCAAACTGCGTATTAGAACTTTCTGGAGCCCTTCCAAAAACACTGATGTTGGGGCTCTAAAATGCTCAGACGGGTAGCATGCCTGTTGGATAAGCTGGAGGATCTGAGTTCAATGCCAAGCAATGTAAAAACCCAGACACATGGTGCTTGTGATCCCAGCACTGGGGAGACAGAGATGGGAGGATCCTTGGGATCACCAATGAGCCAGCCTAGCCTGACTGGTGAGCTCCAGGTCCCAGTGAGACTCTGCCAGGGTGGAAGAGGAAAGGAAGAGAAGGAAATAGGAAAGGAAAGGAAAGCAAGGTGGATGCTTCCTGTGAACAACACCTGAGGCTGGCCTCTGCCATATGCACGCACGCACGCACGCGCACACACACACTCACACGCACACACACCCCATACTCTCTCTCGATGCCTAGATACACCCTGCAGTTAAACCAGACTAGCCAGGGGTAGGGTTTTGGCAGTAGTGTTTGCCAAACGTCCTCAAAGCCCCCAGAGTGCAGCAGGTGAGAATCTCTGAACCCCATGATCCTCTGAGGGGAAGGTGCTCAGACTCCTCTTAGGACTGCGACCCCACGGCTCAGCTTTCTCTCTGCAACAAATCTCAGAGTGATGGCCGCCACCCTTGTTTCCTCTCGACACACAGGAGAATGACCGTGAAGGACCAGGAAGGACCAGCTCTCATTCCCAAAGAATTGTCCCATGAAAGCGATCTTGCCAGTTGGCTCTATGTGGCTTTTCCTTTCATACTGTTTTTAGAATGTCGGGATTTATGGTCATGAGTGATTTGTACTGACCCAAGGGAGATCATTGAGGAATTAATCTAATTAAACAAAGACAAGGAATAAATGGAAACTGGGTTCTAGCAAAATGACTTCTTGTTTTCCTGGCAGTGATCACTTCCATTTGAAAAAAGTACAGATGTTTTTGGACAATTCCTTATGCTTTTGAAAAACAACTTCTCCCCCCTTCCTCACAGCCTGGATGGGCTTCACTGAAGGGTGATAAAATCACTCAGGGGCATGGGAGAGGCCATGTTATCCTGGCACAGCCTTCTGCCTGCTCTGTCTGGTGATCCCAGCTACGGCTTCTGACTTCAGTTAAGTATCGTCTCTTCCAGAAGCCTGCTCAAGGACTTCTTCCTCTGGGTCCTGCAGCCATCACCGCTTACCCCTGGTGCTGGAAAGGCTGGCCACCCGCCTGCCTGACACAGTGGAGCACAAACTGGCCTGTGCCATCCGATTCCTCAGAGCCTCCTGTACTGTCCCTGTGCGTGTTTCATAAATGCTCGTGGCTGAAGGAACAGTGACAAAGGTCCATATGCCCTGCCTTCAACAGTGATGTTCCTAAGTCCCCAAAGCCCTTTCCCCTAATAGAAATGACATCCTGGGAAGGTGAGAGACATAAAAAAATTCTCCACATCTCTATGCCTCTCCCCATTCTCAGCAAAACACACTCCTGTCCCCAAGGACAAGAACATGTAGGCACCAGTCTCTAGTATCAGATACCAGAAAAGCTGTCATGATGGGGAGGGAATCTGTGTCTAGCTGTCTGCTACTCACCTTGTACCCATTAAAGTGCTTGACACATTGGAGTTGCTCAACACATACTTGTTGGATAGATAAATAAACCCACATCTGTGTCACACAAACACAGACTTGTTGTGTGTTTCTAACTAATTCTTCTTACCTGGGCTGTAAGCTCAGTGAGGGACTGAACCAACACTCAGAAGTGTGGGAGTTCCTGTGGTGTTTGAATCAAACCATGAATTTAATCTTTAATTTCCCTTTCAGATTAGCAGAGGATGGTCACAGAAACTTGGAAGTCACGGGTGTTCCTCCCTCTTTTGTGCCCTTCAGATCCAATCAACTCTTTAGTACTTGCGGTGTTTGAAAGAAAATGGCCTCCATAAGGAGTGGCACTATTAGGAGGCATGGCCTTGTTGGAGGAAGTATGTCACTGTGAGTGTGGGCTTTGAGGTCTCCTTTGCTCAAGCTATACTCAGTGTGGCAGACTCCTCCTGCTGCTTGTGGATCAAGATGTAGACCTCTTAGTTCCATCTCCAACACCATATCCGCCTGCATGCCGCCATGTTTCCCACCATGATGATAAGGGACTAAACTTCCGAGACTGTAAGCCAGCCTCAAATGTTTTCCTTTATAAGAGTTGTTGTGGTCATGGTGTCTCTTCACAGCAATAGAAACCTTAAGACAGTATTCTTTGTTACTGTTCCTTACCTTCCCTGCCAAGAAGAGCCAGCATCAGCTCAACAATCATGGTAATCTGTTACCTGGTCTTCTGGTGTCTAATTGTCCTCTTTAGCCTCAAAACAAGCTTTCTCTTGACTCAGGACTTCTGCACATGCCACTCTATTTACCTCAAATGCTCACACCCCTCTTTTCCTGCTTTTTGCCTACCTAACTCTTATGTATCCCTTAGGACACATCTTAAAGTATGTTTTCCAGGGGACTGCAGGTGTCATTTGTTAGTCCTCCTTGCAGCTTCCCTCTGTTGTGACATGAACCTCTCCCGCCTGTCACCCAGGGCAGACGCGTCCTCGTGAGTGTTCGCTTGACTCAGCACTCTAGCTCGACTATCTGGCATGGTATCTGGCATGTTTGCGAATGACAGAATTAGTCTACTTGTTCATTCAGGAAATTTTTCATTGCGTAAGGAAAACAATAGTTAATCGAACAGACCAAAAAAAAAAAAAAAAAAAAAAAAGAAAGAAAAGAAAAAGAAAAAGAAAGAAATCCCCTACCATCACAAGCTGAGAGTCTAGCAAGAAATTCACTGGTGTGCTGGATTCCGCTCATCCAGAAGAGTTGACAAGCATTTCTTCCCAACGCTGCATCCCACGAGCTACACTGCTAGCTTGAAATGGCCATGGTGGGAGTGTTTGTACCAGGGAAATTGGCAGACACTATGAGCTAGAGCCTTTCCATCTAGAAAGCACATCACTGATGAGGGACCAACAACACGATCTTGTAAGGGAGTCAGGAGTGTTTCAGGGCGTCACTTTAAACAATGTGATGAAAAAAGTGGTTTTGCTGAGGTGACTTTGTGTAAAGACATGAAGAGATGATGTAGACAGAGCCATGAGGGAGTCACCACTGGCGCATGGCAGTTGTCTCTCCAGGAAAGCCAGGGGTGAGGCAAGCAGGTGGACCGTCATCTTCGGAAGCAAGCCTGGCCCTAGCTGGAGACTTCAGCAAATGGCATTCAAGAAACAGTTTTCATGAAGATGTGAAATAACTGAGTGTGCACAGCACCGTCTGTGCAGAGTTAAAGGGGGTAATAACAGAGGGAAGAGCATGCGGTCCAGAGTGGGCGTGACAAACGCCAGTCTCTTCATTTCCTGTCTTGAGGCAGGATGGAGAAAGGTCTGCATGACACAGGCATGACCTTAAAAACAAGATTTGCCTAAGTCACAATTCCATGAAGACAGTTTCGTTTTATTGGGTACTTAGGGAGGCTTCAGACATGGATATTACATTTACAAAATATTTTAAAAGTATCTCTGGCTAAGTTTGGCTTGCTCAATTGGTCAGATACAGCAACAATTGGCATTTTGAAGCTTATAACAAACGATCTGGCCAAATTCAAGCTCCACCTTGCCAGGGGGCAACTATTAGCACACAGCTTCGGTCAGCAAAACTAGCTTGTCTCTCATTGGTCCTGGAGAATTTTACTGGAGTGGCTGACTGCAAGTGCAGGTGAAATCAATTAGTAAGGGCGTGCTATGAGTCTCCCCAGAGGGTCACATGCACCCTGGGTTTAAGTTCCCTTCATTCATATCCAGATCTTAATGCTGGGTCTCAGCCCGGGGAACTCGGGATGTGCATCTCCTTAGTCGGAGGAGGGGAGCCTGAGGCAGAGGCTGTGGCTGCCTGGCTCACGCCACCCAGGGCTTAGTCAAAGGGCTTTTATAGATGTTTCAGAACGTTAGACAAGCCACAGGGCCTGCTGTTCACACCAATGACAGCTTAATTTCTCCTTTAGAGTTAAAGCAAATGAACACCTTCAGTTAGGCACGCTAGTGTTTTGTTTTTTAAAGTTCCTCCTATTATTTAAGCCAAGATGCAGACATCAGAAACTGTTTACCACAGCAAGAGAGAGGAAAGACTTACCACGGCTGTGATTTCACTCCACTGGCAACACTGGGGTCTCTGCCTGCCTAACCCAAAGACTCACCCCTGGGTTAGAGATCTACAAAGGCAAGCCAAACCCAAGCCCACATTTTGGGGACCATCCCCTTTCTTTCAGAGTGCCTAAAGGCACTCATCTTATTTTGACAGCTGCAGTTTGGATTTTAAGACTCAACAGTAAATGTGAGTCATCAGCCTTGTGCTTCTCTGCTGAAAGAAACAAACTGAACGCAAAGTCCCAGAGAAAACAAAGCCGCCCTCTCCTGCAAGCCCCAGCTGGGCCCGCTCCTTTCTCCCCAGAGTCTTTGAATCAATTCTCCTATTCACTTGCAAGATTTTGGGTTTCTTTGGGGTAAGGAAAGTGAGGATAAGGGAAAGTCTCCCAAACAAAATACTAAAATCCAAGTAAGGGGCAAGAGAGATGGCTTAGAGATTAAGAACAGCCAGTGCGGTTTCAGAGGACCCGGGTTTGACTCCCAGCATCCCCATGGTGGCTCACAAACATCTGTAACTCCAGTTCCAGGAGATCTGGTGCTCCCTTCTGGCCTCCACAGGCACCAAGCACACAGTGATGCACAGGCGTAGCTATAGGCAACATACATATACATTAAAGAAAAATAATACTCCAGCATGTGAAAACAGCGCTTTTCAATTTCCAAAGTTATCACATCATTATGGGTCTTACACACACACACACACACACACACACTGGGCTTCCTAATGAGAGGTCAAAGGGCTTCAAGATGGAAGGGACATTAGAATCCACAGGTGGTCCGTGGGCCCTGCTGGGAGGTCCTGACTCAAGTCTAGGCAACCCGAATTTCTAACAAGCTGCCGGGAGAGCCACGCTGCTGCCTGGTGCCTGTGGAGACTGCAACACAGAGAAGTAGCTCAAGGTTCAGACTCGTCTCGCCGTGTGTGGAATTCTTCCAAAGCTAGTATTGCTCCGTGTTTAGTCAGTTCATTCTCCCATGGGACTGCTTTTGTCCCAGATTTCTTCGGTTTTCAACTCTGCCCTGAGATGGCCAGAGGTACAAATGCAAGGCACACCACTGTCTCTAAACTCCAGGGACGGCAGCCAGGATTAGGAAGCTGGAGGCAGGGTTTATGCTTCTCAGTAAGTGTTCAGAGCATATACAGGCGCTCTAAGCAGCAGCTGGGCCAGAGTCTGGCTTTGCAGTAGATGCCCTGTTCGCTAGCCCTCCCCGTCTTCCTGCTGTGCATGTGCATGTGCATGTGCATGTGCATGCACGTGTGCATGTGCGTGTGCGTGTGTGTGTGTGTGTATGTCTGTCTATGTTCTTCCCCTGCCTGTAGCTGCTCCAGCACTTACTCCCCGACCTTCATCTTCCATGCACCTTCTCCTTCCTCTAGGATTCTCTCAAATTTAAAGGTCAACGAGCATGCCCAGGCCAGGCTTTCCCTTGAGTGAAATCTTCCTAGCTCCCGGAGTCTATAGTTTGATCTCAAAACCATGTTTCTCTGTGAGGAAATCAGTCAGTCTCAATGCTACTAGCAACCCACCCATCCTACTTGATGTCAATAAGGACCTCCTTGAGACAGACTGTTGCTGTGGTCTAGCTAATTCTGCAGGCATAAGGAATGCACACTGAACTAAAACTAATCAGAATCCTATCCTGCGCTGCATGTGGGGCATAAAGGAAGCTAAAATCTTAGTTTCTTAAGTCTCACATACACGAGAGAAGTGCCCAGGAAGAGTGCTCGCCCACAGAAAGGAGCCCACAGGGAAAGAATAAATGACATCTTTGTGTCATTGTCTGCCTACTAGCACAGAGCACACAGATCCAACTGTGATTTTAATATGCAGGACTAATTGCAACTTTGCCCTTGACACACATGTTCAGCTCCTTCAGTCACCAAAGACACAGTTGGAACTCAGTTTCAGTTTCCAACTGCTCCATCCTGTGTCCCAGCTCACACATTCCTTTTCTGAGCCCCTCAGTACCTCAAGCAAGCCTTTCCATGTAAGCAATCCAGTCTAGTTCCAAGGCTCTTTCTATGGTCTCTCTCTCTTGTAGCACTTTGTCTGAGTACCACTCACCTTCTGAAGCCTTGATCTGATGACTAATGCCCGCTTTACTGAGCTGCAATTGGCATAAACAAATTGCATGAAGTACAGTCTCAAGCAACTGTGGAAATGCATCCCAGCACTTGGGAGGCCGAGGGAGAAGAACTGTGCATATGAGACAAGACTGGGCTACATATGAAGAACTCTCTCAATAAAAAAAAAAATAATAATAAAAAGTATAAATTGAGAAACTGGTCATAGCTACACGTTATCAGCACACTCAAGATAGCAGACATCATCACTTCCAAAGTTCTTTATTCATCCTGTAACCCCTCCTCTTGGTCCCAGGGCAAATACTGATCTGCCCTCTGTCAGTATGGATAAAATGGCATTTTCTAAAATTCTGTAGACATGGAATTACACAGCAAGTATCCCATTTAACATCAAGTTCCTTTCATATAGCAGGGTTATACCAAGATACACTGGCTACTGCCTGTGGAATTCATTTCTTGTCGCTGTGTAGTATTATAGTGTGTGCCTGAGCAGTGTGTTGTACACTCACCCAATAAGGAACATGTGAATGGCTGTCAGTGTAGGATTATTACAAGGAAAGTGGGTGTGAACGTTTGTGTCCAAATCTTTAGACATCACTCACTTCTTTGGGGAAATATCAAAGTGGAATGGTAGGGTCATATTAGGTATACATCCGTGCTAGCAAAATATTGCTAAAATAATTTCCAAAATGGTAGAACTGGAAATTTCACATTCTTACGAGCAGTATGTGGTGGTCTGAATAAGAATGGCCCCCATAGATTCATATATTTGAATGTTTGGTCCCCAGTTGGTGGAACTGTTTGGGAAGGATTAGGAGGTGTGGCCTTGTTGGATGAAGTGTGTCACTGGGAGCTGGCTTTGAGGTTTTAAAAGCCCAAGCCATCCCCAGTTACCTCTCTGCCTCATGCTTGTGAATCAAGTTATAAGCTCTCAGCTAATGCTCCATTGCCTGCCTGTTTGCTGTCATGCTCCCCAACATGATGGCTATGGACTCCAACTGACCCTCTGAAAGCCCCCAATAAACTCTTCTAAGTAAGTTGCTTTGGTTGTGGTGTTTTATCACAGCAATAGAAAAGTAACTAAGACATAGTGTATGAGAGTTCCAGTTTTGACTGTGTCAGTCACTCTTAAAGTCTAGGGCTGGAGAGATGGCTTAGCAGTTAGGAGTGCTTGTTGTTCTTGCAGAGAAGTGGGCTCAGTTTCCAGTACCCATGTTGGGTGGCTTACGACTGTCTGTAACTCCAGCTTTAGGGGATCAAATACCCTTTTCTGGTCTCTGAGGGTATGCACACACACAAATAAAAATAAAAACAAGGTCTTTTAAAAATGTATCTAGTCTAGTGAGTATGTAATGGAACTTCACTGCGGTTTGAGTTTGCATTTCCTGCTGACTCTGATGAGCATCCTCTCATGAGCCTCTTTATCATCCATTTGCCTTCCTTATATTTTCAGTGCTGGGGTGAACCCAGGTCTTACACACACTACACAAACATTCACCTCTGAGTCTTCCTTGTTGTATTCAGTGCTGGGGTGAACCCAGGTCTTACACACACTACACAAACATTCACCTCTGAGTCTTCCTTTTTGTATTCAGTGCTGGGGTGAACCCAGGTCTTACACACACTACACAAACATTCACCTCTGAGTCTTCCTTGCTTCCATGTCTACTCAAATCTCTTGTGTATTTTTATTGGGTTGTTTTGTCTTTTTTATGTATTCTGAAATTCTTTATAGGATATTTTTAAAAATATTTTATCCTAGTCTAGTTTGCCTTTTCTTTATATATATATTTTCAAAGTATATTTCAAAGATCAGTATAATTCAAAGATCAGATGTCTTAATTTTGATAGTTTATTGATTTTATTTTCTTTTAATGTCTTAAGAAATTCTTGCCAAACCTGGGGTCACCAAGATTTTCCTGTGTTTTCACCTGGATATTTGATGGTATTTATTCTTATATTTTTCTTGAGATCCACTTCGAATTGTTTGTCTATATGGTATGGGGTAATGGCGAGACATTATATACATATATATGTGTGTATATATCCAATTTTTGCTGTAACTTTTAAAAAACATATTATTTCCTCATTGGATTGCTTTCATGCCCTTCTCAAAAATCATTTTATTATATGCATCAAGAATTATTTATGTACTGTATATTCTGTTCCAAATGCCTAAATGTATATCTTTACATCAAGACTACATTATCTTAAAAATAAAGGTTTTGTTGCATGGTAAAATTTAAAAAAAAAAGAAGACTAGTCTTGATTATATTATATTTATTGATTTTACTCTGCTTTTTAAATATCCCCAAAATCAGGTAGCTGCAAACCTACAATTCTGTTTCTCTTTTTCAAAGTTTTAATCAAATGTACTTTTTTCACAGATTATATATTTGTGAATTCACTTAATTGCTAAAAATTTACTTATATCTCCAAATTGATACTTTGTCATTTTCTACCATTCATAGATACATTGTGAATTATAGAAAACACCAAGTTCCCCAAAACATATGCTCTCAGCTGAAGAAGGAATGAAGGAAGAAAGAAATAAGCAAATAAAGAAAAGAAGGAAAGAAGGGAGGGAAGGAGGGAGGGAGGGAGGGAGGAGGGAAGGAAGGAAGGAAGGAAGGAAGGAAGGAAGGGAGGGAGGGAGGGAGGGAGGGAGGGAGGAGGGAAGAAAGGAGGAAAGGAAGGAAGGAAGGAAGGAAGGAAGGAAGGAAGGAAGGAAGGAAGGTGGGAAAACAAGGTATGTGTTTATCGATGAATGCTACGATCAGGAGCTCACAGGATTGCACCCTACTTTTCCCCTAGGAACAGAGATTCAGTATTTGCTAATTCAGTGTCATGAGTACCTCATAGAACTGTGACTGTCAGGAAAAATGAGAATGGACTTTTTGACTCTTAGGTTTACACATTTTTGTATACACTTTGAAACCAAGTATATTTCTAAAAAGATAAGTTGACAAGGGTCCTGATGGGAATCACTTTGAATTTGTACCTTAACTTGGAAAGAATTAACATCTCAGCCACACTGAATATCATAACTCATGATAAATCTGTTCTTCTACTTACGTAGGTCTTTAGTTCGTCTCATAATCCTCTTACACTTTTCAGTGTGGAAATGATGTTCATTCGAAACATCTGCCCCTAACTTATATTTTGTTCTAGGTTAGGTGGTATTTTAAGATATGGATTTTTGTTGCCAGTGTACAGAAATATAATAAAGTAATTCAGTAGACTTTTTAATCTTGTGATCTTACTAAACTTACTACTTTCAGTAGCTTTGAGGGGAAGACTCAGTTAGCTTTCTACATAGGCAATTTACATCACAGAATTTAGTAAAGATAGCTTTATTATTCCTTTCTAATCTGTGTGGCTTCTATTCATCTTCTTTCCTTATTACACTAGTTAGGCCCTCAATGCCATGCTGTGAAAATCACTGTATTCCTCAGTTAACATCTTAGGTAGGAACTTAGCGTCTCATCCTAGAACACAATGGCAACTGTAGTTTTTTCTTGGAGTTACTGTTTATTGGGTCAAGCCATTTCCCCTTTTGCTGAGCATTTTGTTAGGAATGGATTTTGATATTCCTACATTACTACATTCCTCTCTGCATCTACTAAGATCATTTCTTTTTCTTTACTAGTGTATTAATACAATGAATTATATTGATTACATATGAATGTTAAGCCAACTTTGCGTTGATGGGCTAAACCATGTTTGCTCTTGACATTTTTCTCTTTTACATATAGTATGGTTGGGTTCTACTTGCAAAAATTTTGTTAAGAATTTTTGCGTCTTAGGCTGGGGATATGGCTCAGTGGATAATCTGTTTGCTGCAGAAGGGTGAGACCTCAGTTCAGATGCCTAGCATCCAGGTACAAACCAGGCATGGGGGTGAGCCTGTAATTCCAGTGCCGGAGGCTCCCTGGCCAGCAGATCTAGCCAATCAAGGAGCTTCAGGCCCAGAGAGAGGTCCTGTGTGAAAAGTCTAAGTGGAGAGCTCTGGCCTTCACATGCACAGGGGAGTGCACTCCACACATATGAAGATGCACCACACACCACACCTCCACACAAGAGAGAGAAAGAGAGAGAGAGAGAGAGAGAGAGAGAGAGAGAGAGAGAGAGAGAGAGAGAGAGAGAGAGAGAGAGACAGAGACAGAGAGAGACAGAGAGAGTGCGCGCTTTTGCATCTAAAGGGGATGGCTATAGGATTCCTTCTTCTGTTTTTTTCTGGGCCATGTTCTTTCTTTACACTTTAACATAAAGATATTGAGTCATTTCTGTAGCCTGGAAAAATAGTGTCAGGAACATTTCTCAAGAATAAGAGCAAAATAATGCATTTGGTATGGGTCCTGAGACAGAAACAAAAGCAAATCCATATACAAAGTTTATATTTTTCTGCCAAATGAAGTTCTATAAACATTGCCTTTTCATTAGCTTCCACATAAAATAAATGATCCAAAAAGGAAGGGAAGTTTTTCTTTAAAATTTTAAGTCACATAGGCAACTCTTTTCACCAAGATGGCACCAAAAGTGAAGGGGGAAACTCCTGCCCCTCCCAAAGCCAAAGCCAAAGCCAAGGCTTTGAAAGCCAAGAAGGCAGTGCTGAAAGGTGTCCACAGTCATAAAAAGAAGATCCACATATCACCCACCTTCTGACAGCCCAGCCCTGCAGCTCCGGAGCAGCCCAAATACCCTCGAAAGAATGAGCCCAGGAGAAACAAGCTTGACCACTGTGCCATCATCACAATCCCACCGACCACTGAGTCAGCCATGAAGAAGACAGAAGATAACAACACACTTGTGCTCATTGTGGATGTCAAGGCTAACAAACACCAGATCAAACACGCTGTGAAGAAACTCTGACATTGATGTGGCCAAAGTCAACACCCTCATAAGCCCTGTTGGAGAGAGGGTGTATGTTCACTTGGCTCCAGATTATAATGTTCTAGATGTTGCCAACAAAATTGGGATCATCTAAAGTGAGTCCAGCTGGCTAGTTCTAAGTATACATTTTTTTTCACCATTAAAAAAAAAAATTAAGTCAGGGTGGGGAGTGCTGGAGAGATGTCTCAGGAGTTAAGAACAGTGGCCACTCTTCTAGAGATCTAGGTTAGATTCTCAGCACCCACAGCAGCTCACAATCATCTGTAACTCCAGTTCCAGGGATCCAGCGTCCTCTTCTGGCCTCCACGGGTACGGCACACACGTGGTGCACAGATATACTTGTGACCAAAACACCCGTACACATAAAATAATTAAATAATTTAAAATTAAAAAAATTAAGTTGGGTGTGGTGGCACACACCTGTAATCCCAGCACTCAGGTGTAGTGGGTAGCCATTCCAGCTTTGATCTGGAAGTTCCAACCCCCATTGAGGCTTTGGTAACTGTCACGCCTACAAGGCGGAGCTGAGAGAGGACGCTGAAGACCCGAGATCTGGATGCACCCGGCTCTCTTGGTTCCTGGACCCTGGATGCTGGAGGTAGACAGAGCAGAGTTCTCCAGAGAACACTGCTAGACTGCGCCACACCTTTCCCAGACTCTGTAAACTGTCCCTTCACTTGTAAGTTACCCCACAAAATAAACCTCCCTTTTAACTACGTGGAGTGGCCTTAATAATTTCACCAATACTCAGGAGGCAGAGAGAGGGAGACCGCCACGTGTTTGAGGCCAGCCTAGACTACAGAGTTGAGTTCCAGGGCAGCAGGGAGGACTACATAGAGAGCTTGTCTCTGAAAACCCAAATGGGGGAGGGTCTTATTAGTGGAAAAGTAACTCAAAGGGAGATGGTGAAGGGATGCGGGCGTGTGAAGAACTCACTTGAGGTTTTCTTCCCCGCTTCAATGTTCACCGCTCTGGCACTGTGCTAACACATCTGTAAGAGTCGCACTCGACAATGTTGAGAGGCAGAAAGAATCGGTAATGTGGACCTCCAGTGCACCCCGTGAGTGGGACTCAGAGGCGAGGCTCATGCACTGGGTCTAGTTTGAATGGAAGGGCCCTTTGCAGTCCCTGGTATTCAACAGATGAAGAACGGCATTAGTGGGTGTGGGCAGATCGGCTGGAAAGAGTCTTCTGTACCTGAGCGGGTGTTCATCTGGCTTCAGATCGCAGAACAAGATCAAAGGTGGAAATGAGTGACGGAGAATAAAGTTTCAGCTCTCCTACAGATACGGGGTGTCTAGATTAGGATTCAGCTGCTTTGCAGTAAGTGATCTGTTTCCCAGAGCCAGTTCCCATCTGAACACCAACGGGGATTTGTTGTGGAATAGAATATTTGTTTAACTATGTAAAGATGTATTTGTTTGTGTTGCAGAATAATTGTTTAACTATGTAAAGATTGTTGCTTTTGTTTATGCTGCATTTGTTTAAACTATGTAAAGGTGTGTTGCTGTTTTACCTTGCCTGCCTGAGTTACCTGATTGGCCTAATAAGAAGCTGGGCAGCCAGTAGCTAGATAGAGGAGGGATAGGTGGAACTTCCATGCAGGGAGAATAAGTTGGAGGAGGAATTTAGGCTCAAGGGGAGAAAGAAAAAGAGACACCAAGGAGCAGCCGTGGGCCAGCCTGGGCCAGCCACCAGGCAGGGGCCAGCCGCCAGGCAGGGGCCAGCCAGACATGGAGGAAACAGGAAAGCAGGATGAACAGCACTTAAATGAGGTAAACAAGCATGGGGCAGCACATAGATTAATAGAAATGGGTTAATTTAAGTTAAAGAAAAAAGCTAGCTAGAAACAACGCTAAGCTAAGGCTGAACGTTCATAATTAATAATAAGTCTCCATGTCAGCATTTGGGGGCTGGCAGTCCAAGAAGGCCTGCTGCAGGGATAGAATTCTGGGGTTGCATAGGGAAGAAGCTACAAGTTTGAGACCAACGTCTGTGACCGCTCTGAGAATCTATGGATCTACTGTGCCTGTCTTCCCTCTCCACAAAAGCACAGTATGGCTAGAAAGTTGGCAGGAAAGTATACTTTAGAAGCCTCCCTGTAGGTGTGTATGCGTGGGAAGGCAGTGGCCTCAGGGACCCACCCGCATTTTATGTTCTGACAGCCATACAGCCAATAGTGTGGAAGCAACAGTCAGTGGGACGTTAGCCGGTGAGTTAGTTCTGAGCCCCGAGCCCCCTCACAATCAGCGGGTCACGAGCCCTGTCAGGCCTGGGCTTGGGGATCTCTGCCTGCAGTCCTCTAGGGCCTCTCAAGGACCATGTAACACCACAGTGGCTAAGAGCTGAACACAACACCATTTGGATCTGGGTTTGGCTGCATTTCCTAAACTGTCTAATTTCGTCCCTTGTTTTCCTCATCTGTATAACGACAGTGATGAAACCTACTTAAGAACTCGTTGTGACAGTTACACAAGGCAACAGACAAAGCTCAGGGAGCTCCTGAGACATGTCAAACACCTGAGGAGTGGCAGGGGTTAGGTTTGACCTCATGTCCTGAGCACAGAGCTGGGCAAGGGCCGCACCGGTGGTCGACTGCAGTTACAGTGTTTATTTGATTCTCTCAAGCTCCAAACAGAAGCAGCATTGGCTCTCTCATTGTTTGGTTTCTAGTATTTTGCACTCGACCTAGCATGTTTCTATGTCCAAACACTTGTGACAAGACAAAAGAGACAATTGGACCCACGGGCGAGCACATGAAAGAGTGAACAGCAGGCACTTCCGGGAGAACACGAGGTCCTTCGGGAAAGAGGTACAGCCATGTTCCTTTTTAACCGGGAGATTATCCAGCTACATTCAGAACAGGATAATAAAAATGGAACATAGATGTGTTTCATTTCACCCCAGGCCCGGGCAAGTTGTACCGGTGTCGGCAGGGAGGCAGGGTGTAAACAGGGGTCACTGGGACTCAGCTTTGTGCTGGCAGAGCTTCTATTATCCTAGAGACCGAGCACAGGGGCTAACGCTGATCTGTCAAAGAGTTAAGTCCGAACTTGCGACCATCAGTCCCCAGTTGTAAGTGAGGAAACTGAGCATCAAGGAGTTTAAGTAAGCAGGTATGGTTGAGGAAGTCACAGCCAGAAGATTATAATGTCCGGATCCAAAATAAACCTAAGGACTATAGTGGCCCTGTTGGTCTCACAAGCCCCATTTCAGAAATGCAGTTGAGCCAGCTGGATTTGCTCTGGCTAGACCAAGGGTGTGCATTTACCTCTAGTTCTCCGATGGTGAGAGCCTCAGAGCAGCTACGGCCTAGGCAGAGGACAAGGCTGAGCCACACGTCAGCTCCCCCATTTTTCTCAGGCCTGCACTGCCCAAGTTATAGGACCTTGAGGGGCAACAGCAACAGAGCAGAGCTCTCTGAAACTCTAGACCTGAAGCCAGACATAGTGATGCAAACCTGTAATCCCAGTACTCAGGGGAATGGAGCAATCCCAGCACCCAGGCAGGAGGATGGAGTTCTAGCTTCACTCACACAGTGAAACTGTGTTTCAAAAAAGAAAAGAGGATGGAGAGATCATTTAGAGGTTAAGAACATGTACAGATCTTGCAGAACACCTGAGTTCAATTCCCAGGACCCATATCACGTGGCTCACAACCACCTGTAACTACAGCTCATAGGGGGAAATAATACCTTTGGCTTCTATGACACGGATATACCTATAATTACAAATAAAGTAAGTTGGGGATGGGAGGAGGAAGTGGAAGTTGAAGAGATGGTTCAGCATTAATAGTATTTGTTGCTCTTGCGAGGACCCAAGTTTGGCTCCCAGAATCCACGTGGCAGCTCACAACCATTTGTAACTTCAGTTCCAGAGGATCTGATGCCCTCTTCTGGCCTCCACAGGTACTGCATGCATGCATATGGTGCACAGACATTCATGTAGGTAAAACATCCATACACGTAAAATAAAATAAATCATGTTGTAAAAAAGAACAAAGAGAACAGTGTCAGCACATACCTTTAATCCCAGCACTCAGGAGGCAAAGGCAGGTAGATCTTTGAGTTTGAGGCCAGCCTGGTCTACAGAGAAAGTTCTAGGGCAGCCAGGGCTGTTACACAGAGAAACCCTGTCTTGAAAAACCAAATGGGGGGGGGGGGGGAGAACAAAGAGAAAAACTGGACTCACAGAGTCCTAGCCTCTGAGGACTCTGGGAGTTGCTTTCTGAGTCACTCCTGGACTTCCTGTCCCTCTTTTACCTGGGAAGTCCCTACTCCATCACCTAATTGTTTGTTTTAAAGCCCAGGGAGTTCCTGCTTCAAGCTCTTTGATGCTGTAGCCCTGGGCAGAGCTCTGCCTCAGCTCCTTCCTTTTTCCCTAAGGCTAGGTACACTTCCCAAAGGCTGGAGGTGAGGACAGCAGGACCTACCCTGGGCCAGGCAGGACTGACAGGCTGCTGGTGAGACCGAGGGAAGGAGAACTTGCATCCTTGCTTGCTTGCTTGCTTCCTTCCTTCCTTCCTTCCTTCCTTCCTTCCTTCCTTCCTTCCTTCCTTCCTTTCTCCCTTCTTTCTTTCCTTCCTTCCTTCCTTCCTTCCTTCTTTCCTTCCTTCCTTTCTCCCTTCCTTCCTTCTTTCCTTCCTTTCTTCCTTCCTTCCTTCCTTCTTTCTCTGTCACTCTCTATTTATTTGTGTCTTAACTAAGGTTTCTATTGCTGTGAAGAGACACCATGACCACGGCAACTCTTATAAAGAAAACATTTAATTGGGGTGGCTGGCTTACAGCTTCGGAGGTTCAGTCCATTACCATCATGACAGGGAGCATGATGGCCGGCAGGCAGATGTGGAGCTGGAGCTGAGAGTCCTACATCTTGCAGGCAACAGGAAGTCAACTGACAGTCACACTGAGGGAAGCTTGAGCAAAAGTGACCTCGAAGCCTGCCCCACAGTGACACACTTCCTCCAACAAGGCCATGCCTCCTAACAGTGCCACTCCCTTCGGGGGCCATTTTCTTTCAAACCACCACAATAGGTGTCAGAGTTTGTCTGGCATGGCTAAGCCAGCACATGGAAAATGGGCATTGGCAGCTTCCCAGACCCCAGCCAAACATGGGTCATGAGACACAGGATATTTTGTGCTCCTCAAAGAGGGGAGGGTAGAAAGGGAGTGGGCAAGATGGCTGAACACACCACACTGAAGAGGACAGGGCGACCAAGAGATGTTCAAGTTGTTCACTGAACAGTGTGGGATGATTCTAGAGGACCCTTCCCAGGCTCCCCTGGCTCATTGTATTTTACTAACCCATGAGCATTGGCTGTGACTGAGTTCTGCTGTGGAACTGTGGTGTGTGGTGGGACTGAGGAAGTGTCAGGGCTCCAGTGAAACAGGAAGACGACTCCAGCTGAGTCCTGGGGTCACAGAGAAGCCCACGGGCACAAGGCTCTCATCTTTGGAGGCCCAGAACAGAGAGCCAAGCACATAGGACCTAATATCGGGGACAGGGAGGTCCTTCCATCAACCACTCAGTGCTGAACTGAAAAGGGAGAAGGAAAGTGGAAACTGGTTTGGCTCTGTAAATGCAGTGTTAATTACGGCCGTTTGTGCCAATTGCTTCCCATTAGTCCTTGATTGCGGCCATGCGGGATAATAACAGTTTGCATGAACCACACGTCTGACCTAGCAGAGTTGTTTACGTCCTTGCAGTCAGTCTGCTAGGCCTTGTGTGCCTAGTCCAGTTTTTGTGGTTAATGCAGTGGTTACACTTACAACATAAGGAGAACAATAATAATAATGAAGGGCACACACTCATTATATGATTAATTCTGTCCTTGAAGGGCCGGGGTACCTTCTGCTGGCTTAAATACCAGTATATTGTCTAGTTTTGGGAGCCGGGCCAGAGAAGAACAATATAAATTCTTTGTATCTGTTTGTCCTTTTTTAAATTAGGAGAAAAATAAAATGCCTAACACTGAAGCAGCCAGGCCCTGCACATCTCTAAGATGGAGTGTGTATGATCACTCCCAGACCCTGCACACCTCTAAGATGGAGTGAATCACTCCCAGACCCTGCACACCTCTAAGATGGAGTGAATCACTCCCAGACCCTGCACAACTCTAAGATGGAGTGAATCACTCCCAGGCCCTGCACACCTCTAAGATGGAGTGAATCACTCTCAGGCCCTGCACATCTCTAAGATAGAGTGTGCATGATCACTCCCAGGCCCTGCACACCTCTAAGATGGAGTGAATCACTCCCAGGCCCTGCACACCTCTAAGATGGACTGTGCATGATCACTCCCAGCTGAAGTTAATACTACCCTAAGGCCACACTTTGGGAAGATGATAAAAACAGAGAAGCAGCTCCTTGGGGCCCAGCTAACAAAGCCGGGATGGAAAGACACCTCCACCAAGAAGCACCACAGAAGTGAGGGACTGTTTCTGAGACAGTATGTCCCACCCTTTCACACACTGCCCAGTGGCCTACTATGCACCAGGCTTAGGGACTGTGGTGACAGGGTTGGGGGGACTGTTTCCGCCTTGAGGAGGTGGCAAGTGGGTTGGGAGAGAACTAGGTGGACAAGACGCACCCGCCAAGCGGCCTTACTTCTGCAAGTCTTCTGATCCGCGTTGAGGATGTACCCCTGCCTGCACCTGCAGGTGTATGAGCCAGGTGTGTTGATGCAGAAGTGGGCACAGTTGTGTTCCGAGACGCTGCACATGTGGACCGCTGCAAAGGAAGACAAAGAGAGTGAATGCCTTCCCTTGGCTTCATCCTATCCAGCAAAGGTACACTGGGAGCCTGTGAAGGAGAGGGCTAGACACAAAGAGAAGCAAACTGTAGTCCCTGTCTGCAGGGATCCCTCTCTCGAGTTGACAAGACAGATCCTGATAACTGTGTCATCAGTGAGTAACTAAAGGGCCATGCGAGGGAAAGGGGACGGCGTTAGACTGAACCATATGAAATTGCTGGTATCTGGTTTGGGACTTACAAATCCGGAAATTTCAGGTTCGATTTAACGACCCCATTTGACAGGCAGAAACATCAGAAAAGTTTCTGATTCCAGAATGTGACATGGAATCTTGAGTAGGCAGAAGTGGAGCTGGGGGGAGCTACTGATTAAATAAGGATGTATTAAAGAACACACAATCTCCCGAGATCATAAATCCTAAGAATCACGTACTTTTAAATCCACATTAAGTATAAAAAAATTGGGATAACAATGCATTTAAATGTTTCATAATGCCATGATTTTTGTGTCTCAATTTTAAATATTTCTGCATTTGGTTTCTGAAAGTGCTTAAGTTCAGACACATAGATTCTTACTTACATAAGCCTGTCTGGAGCTCATACAATTCTTGTTGTTTTTAAACATCTTAGTTTATGACTTTAATCAATCTAGTACAGCTTGAGCATATTTAAAATGAACAGGCGTTGGTCTTAACAGAACACATTATATAAGTGTTCTCATAAACAAAGATGTCCAAAGGAGAAAATAGCTTTCTGAAGCTTACACAGTAAAGGAGACATTCAAAGCCACCCTGTGTTTATCGGTAGGTAGGGAGTAGATAGTGGTCCATCTGAGCTACCAATGACTACTTTTGATACACACCTCTTTACATCTAGGTAGGAAATGTCGTGGCCAAGCATGCTGTCTGGTTTTATGTTAATGGCACAAGCTAGAGTCACTTGGGAAGAGAGAACCTCAGCTGAGAAAATGCCCTCACCAAGTTGGCCTGTGGAGTATTTTTTTATGGCTGAGCGATCGGAGGACCCATCTCTGTGAGTCATGCTATAAGAAAGCAAGCTGTGGGGGCTGAAGAGATGACACAGCAGTTAAGAGTATTGGATGCTCTTCCAGAGGTCCTGAGTTCGATTCCCAGCAACCACATGGTGGCTCACAACCATCTACAGTGGGATCTGACGTCCTTTTCTGGCAAAAAGTTGTGCATGCAGATAGAGCATTTATATTCATAAAATAAATAAATAAATCTTAAAAATACTAAAACTCCATGGCCTTTTATATTCCAAGAATTGCAGGAAGAAAGAGAAAGGAAGGAAGGAAGGAAGGAAGGAAGGAAGGAAGGAAGGGAGAGAGAGAGAGAGAGAGAGAGAGAGAGAGAGAAAGGAAGGAAGGAAGGAAGGAAGGAAGAAAGAAAGAAAGAAAGAAAGAAAGAAAGAAAGAAAGAAAGAAAGAAAGAAAGAAAGGAAGAAGCAAACAAATAAACAAAACAAGCAAGCTGTGTCAGGTGTGGTGGCACACCCCTTTTATCCCAGCACTGGGGAGGCAGAGGCAGGAGGATCTTTGTGAGTTTGAGGCCAGCCTGGTCTACAGAGTGAGATCCAGAACAGCCAAAGGTACATAGTGAGACCTTGTCTTGAAACAACAACAAAAAAGAAAGAAAAAAGGGGAGAGAGGAAGGGGAGGGAGGGAGGAAGGAGCCAGCTGTGAGAAGCAAGCCAGTAAGCAGCATTCCTCCACCTGAATGCTTCGGTTCCTGCCTCCAGGTCCTGCCTTGACTTCCCTCAGTGATGACCTTGACCTGAGAGTTGTGACCGCTTTTGGTTATGGGGTTTATTACAGCAATAGAAACTCTCAGAAAGCAATGTCCGAGATAGGGAAGGAAGCTTCTATTTTATGACAGCACAGTTTAGAGCGTATTGTTCTGAGCTCGTAACTGTATTTTAGCTCCTGTTAGGATACGAATCACATAAAGAAAGCTGTAGTTGAATTCAGCTGTTTTCACTACAAGCAGAAATAGGTGACCTTTCTGTGACCCTGAGAAAATTTTCATCTCTTTATATTACAAACATTGCACCGACCTCATGAAGGCCGTGTGAGGGTTAACTGAACTAACTCAGTGCCTGGGGAATGCTTAACATCTGTTAACCATTTCATAGCAAAGGCAAAGTGTCAGGGCATTTTGTTGTTGTTTATTCTGTGTGTGTGAGTGTTTTGCCTGTATGCATGTCTGAGCACCACATGTGTGCCTGATGCCTGAGGAGGCCAGAAGAGGGCATCTAATCCTCTAGACCAGAGTTACAGATGGCTGGGCACTGCCAAGGAGTGCTAGGAATTGAACCAAGGTCCTCTGGAAGAGCAGCCAGCGCTCCTAACTGCTGAGCCATCTGTCTATCACAGTATCATGGTGTTTTATTTTACATGTTTGGGAACATCATCTAGACCTATATGTCTGTCTGTCTATTGACTTGGCTTTTCATTCAACATTAATCACAAATTCTATCTGTACTGGCTCGAGCACTGTATTTTACAGAATCCAAAATGTGCTCCAATTTCAAAGACATTAAAATGGAGGCCATGTGCACTGATCCTCATTCCCAGATTCCATGTTTTGAATTCGCCTGTCACTGATCGCTTTCACAGGTGTCCATTGAGTGGCTGAGAGGGAACGACAGCTGTCCCCTGATCTGGACAACCTCGGCTGGGTTGAACGAGGTGCTTGTTCACCAGTAACAGACTGTCCTCATAGCCTAGGCAGCACTGAACGTTTTATGTTTCCGTGGGTTTGTAGGTGATTTTCCTGTCCGAAATGACCAACTAAGTACAAAAAGCTATGAGATGCCCTCTTAGGAAAATGAATATATTAAGATAAATGTTAATTTAGAGTGTGTTATTTTTAACAAAATCTCATTCAATTTTACCAGTAAAGACTTGGGAGCCAGACCCTGGGGTGAAGGTCTGCTAGCTCAGAGAAAGCACTCAGCTGACTTCTTCCTCCACCATTGTCCCAGAAACCCATCCTCTCTCCTACTATGTCAAAACAAGTCTCTTCAAACTCAATGTCCCTCCCTTCTGCTTCCTGTGCGTCTCTCTGTCTGCCCTCCTGATTCCCTCTTACTCTCTATGGTTTTTTCTTAATAATCCTAAATTCACTTCCTGTCAACTGGCTGCTTGCTCCGCCTCTTGACCTATGGTTGATTTATTTAATCCTGTTTACGATAGTCAAGCAGAAAGCTCTTGGATTAAAGGTATGTGCTAGGGCTGAGCCACACCACAACTAGAAACAGATTTTTCCAGTAAATAACGCAATCATGGGGTTCACTGTGTGATCAAATATCCTTCAATAAGAATGCGTTAGGGTCGTTGCTGGCTATGAGCTCAAGGGTAGTGAGTCAACCATAATATTAAATTTGTTGGCTCCAGATAGATTATATATTGACCAGCTGACAAGTATGTCAGGTAACCAAAGGCACACTGCAACCAATCGTGCCTGTATTTTGCATAAGAGAATTAATTCCATACTCATTAATTCAGTGTTTACAGTAATGTCACAGAGCAAAATCACCTTCAACAATGAAAACCAACTCCATCTTAGATTTGATCTCACATGGGAGCTCTAACTTAACCTTTTTGATTGCAATCAAATCATCTGTCTCTAGCTGAACTCTGCTTGCTTTATCCATTGGCCCAATGGCCAGTTCTCATTTTACTTAGACACTTACCTGTTGGTCAGCATGGGGTGGTTTCTAATCCTTCACTTTTACAGTGTTCTGCTGGGCATGCTCAAACATGTCCTCTAGAAAGCATTTGTTATTCTCCAGGATCGGCTCCCACTAGACCCAATTCAAGTTGAATTTCCATCACTTTCAGCCAAAAGAATCCCAAACATTTTTACTGAACAGAATAAAAATTGTCTATCTGTGGAATCCTATGGCTGAGTGCCTCTGTGTACACCTGGGCCTTGTGCCTTCTCATCTCTAAGACAGGCCTGTGCTGTGCTGTTAAAGGGGAGTGGTTCCTGCCTTCTCCACTGGCCACAGAACTATGTGAGCCAATTTGTGCCATTCCTCAGAAAGTACCAGGTTTAAACTTGATCAAGGCTTTTTATCCAGAGGAAAGAATAAATCATTATTCTAAATCAGTATCAGGATTAGATTTTTATTTATTTTAGTTTTATTTATTTATTTTGGTTTTTCAAGACAGGATTTCTCTGTGTAGCTCTGGCTATCCTGGATCTCACTCTGTAGACCAGGCTGGCCTTGAACTCAAAGATCCTTCTGCCTCTGCCTCCCAAGTGCTGGGATTAAAGGTGTGAGCCACCACCACCTGGCTTGGATTTTTATGGTTTTTTGTTGTTGTTGTTTTGTTTTTGTTTTTTCGAGACAGGGTTTCTCTGTGTAGCCCTGGCTGTCCTGGTTCTCACTCTGTAGCCCAGGCTGGCCTTGAACTCACAGAGATCTGCCTGCCTCTGCCTCGAGTGCTGGGATTAAAGGCATGTGGCACCACTGCCCGGCTCTGAATTTTTAAATTTATGTGTTTATTTATTGATTTTGTGGTGTCCAGAACTGGATTATAGTCAAGGCTGATCTTGATCCTGATCCTCCTGCCTCTGGCTATTGAGTGTTGGGACTGCAGGTTGTACCATCAGGCTTGGTTTCATGCAGTACTGCAGACACAACCCAGGGCCAAGAAAGCATTCTATCACCCGGGCCACATCCTCGACCATGGGAATGTATATATACACACATATGTATATATACAAAATAAAATATGAACCCAGCCAGGCATAGTGGGTCATGCCTTCAATCCCAGCATTCAGAAAGCAGAGGCTGACAGATGTGTGGTTTACAAGCCAGACCTATATAGTGAGGTCCTTTCTAAAAGAAAGGAGATGGGGCTGGAGAGATGGCTCAGCAGTTAAGAACACTGGCTGGCCGGGCGGTGGTGGCGCACGCCTTTAATCCCAGCACTCGGGAGGCAGAGGCAGGCGGATCTCTGTGAGTTCAAGGCCAGCCTGGTCTACAGAGTGAGATCCAGGAAAGGCGCAAAGCTACACAGAGAAACCCTATCTCAAAAAAAAAAAAAAAAAAAAGATAAGAACACTGGCTGTTCCTCCAGAGGACCTGGGTTCAATTCCCAGCACCCACGTGGCAGCTCACAACTGTCTGTAACTCCAGTTCCAGAGGATCTGATACCCTCACATAAACATACATGCAGGCAAAACACCAATCAACACTCATAAAATAAAAATAAATCAATTTTTTTTTAAAAAGAAAGAACAAAGAGAAAAGAAAAAGGGGAAATGAAAAGGAAAGAAAAATATAAGCAGCTTAATTTTTGAGGTAGGGTTGTTTATTTTGACTTATTAAAAGAGTTTTGCTACGTAGCTCAGACTGGCCTAGAAGTCATCATCCTCCTGCCTCAGCCTCCCCGGTGCTGGGATTATAGATATGTACCACCACACCTAGTTTGCTTGAGGAAGGTTTTTTTTAAATGTGTGAATGATCAGGTGAGCATTCTGCTCAGTACAGCTGACTGGGGGTCTCAAAAGAACACTTATTGAGTATGTAAGTCAGTGTCTATGCAGGCCTGTCTTCCCCTTCACAACAGGGCCTCAAAGGGTTGAAATCAATGTAGACTTTGTCCAGACCTGTTGATGAAGGGTGTGCCTTCACAACACTATTAGGTCCTTAAGTTGTGCCAAAGTGGGATGGGGCGGTTAAGGTAGGAACAGCCTTGCCCTGGGTTCCAAAATGCTAGCGAGGCTGATAAAACAGACACCAGGAGAGTACTTAACAGCCCGGCCCAAGCTGCACTGAGTCACCGAATTGCAGAAGGCAGACTGTGGTTTTCAACCTTGAGAGTCGGTCAGGGTTTTCTGCTCCTGGGCAACAAAAATGGATGCCAGGATGTGTGGGGTTTGGTCGGCTTGTACAAAAGCCCTTGATTCACAGGACTCTGGGCTCTAAGTCTTTTTGGTGGGCTTCAGGGTGGCCTAAGAATATGATCTCATGATTCCCCCCATGCTGTGGCTGCTGTGGAAAGTCCCTGCCCACAGGCATAAAGCTGCTGCTGTGCCCAGGTTCACGGCCATACAGCTACTCAGGACAGTGTGGTCCAGAAACTAAGCAATGTTACTGCAGGACAGTGTCTCCTGCCCTGGGTCCATCTGGATACAGCCTGCCTCTGCAGTCCTCTTTTTAGTCCTGCCTGCCAGAAGGTGCCACTAGCTCTCCCTCCAACATTCTGTCATACATTCACAGTGGCTGCCATTCCCTAAACCTGGCCTGTCATAGCTACTTTTCAACTGTGAGTCACGGCCCCTTAGTAGGATAATGAAATCAGCTAAAGAACTAGGACTGTCTTTTGTATTTTTTTTTTAAATAAAACAGAAACGAGACTTAAATACCATCACTTTTTGCCTGGAGCATGGTGCTCACCCTCCCTATACAGCCCTGCTGTAGCTTTGGAGCCAGGGGACACCCTGCTCCCTCACTGCTCCCCCTAGAGCTGAGTGAACCTGAGCAAGGCAATTAACTCTTTGATTTTATAAGAGGACTTACTTCTCATGTTTGTTGTGTGAATAAAATGATTTTATATATGCTAAGAGCTCAAAAAAAGCATTTACACACACTCAGGCACACATGTGCACATCTTTGAGATAGTTTCCTGTTTGTAGCTCAGGTTGGCCTGGGACTTGTTATGTAGCCTGGGCTAACTTCAAACTCTACATCCTCCTATTTCACTGTCTTTAAAAACATTATTTATCTTTTTATTTTTCCTGTGTGTGTGAGTGTTCACTCATGCGCTCTCTCTCTTTGTATCTGTTGTCTGTCTGTCTGTCTGTCTGTCTGTCTCTTTCACACACACACACACACACACACACACACACACACACACAGCAGGCACATGCCAATGCGTTGTATGGAGGTCGGAGGACACACTTCAGGAATGGGTTCTTATCTCCCAGCTTGCTCCCACTGTGTTGCTCTGTACTCTAGGCTAGCTGGCCCTGGAGCTTCTCGCCCATTCTCCAGGCTCTGCTCCTCACTCACCTCACCACTGCAGCCAGCTTTTTTATGAGTGTGGGTTGTGGGGACGGAACTCACGGTATCAGACTTCCATGCCAAGGTCTTTACCCTCTGAGCTATCTCCTTGCCCCGTCAGCTTCAAGCGCATGGATTACAAGAGTGTGCCACCATTTCTAGCCACATGCACATATTGGTAACAATAAATGTTAGTAATTAATCTTATTGCTTCATTTTAAAGGCTTTCCTGGAGCCCCGAGGCAGACCCAGGCCCTCTTTGGAATGAGCTTCTTGGTCCAGATGGCTCTCCTAGGGATGAAGTTCCCTCTGTGTTCTGCCGCCCCGTTGTTCTGTAAGGGAGTGTAGATATGAGAGCATCTTCCCACCAGTCCTGGGGCTCATGCACGGAGAGTGAGCACTTAGGCTCTGACTCTCTGGAGCTACTGTTTGAATTGCTTATTTTTTCTAAGCCTCAGTTTCCACTTTTGTAAGTGGGCCAACAAGAATACCTGTCTGGTCGTACAGTTTAAATGAACAGTGTACAGAATGTACCCAACAAGACATGAGCAGCTATGACCATCAGGCTATTGTTCAATGTTTCAGGAGCAGAGGAGACTTCCAGAACCTGGAGATATCTGCAGTTCAGAAGATGCTCATGGCTGTTGTCTGACTGCCAGACTGAGACCAGCAGTGACGCCTGTCGCCTCCCGTGTGGATCCTGAGTGCAGCAGACAGTAACAGTGCATGCACATTGACTGGGCCCCCACATCCACCTGTGAAATCCCCACTGTACAGATGAGGTGACTGTGGCTGAAGGAGCCCAAAGGGCTTCCCCAGCATCACACAGCCAGTCCCGTCCTGGCCCCACACAGGTGTCCCTTCCCAGTGTTACCCTCCTCAGGTTAATCCCAGCAGCAGAGCTCCCCAGCATCACACAGCCAGTCCCGTCCTGGCCCCACACAGGTGTCCCTTCCCAGTGTTACCCTCCTCAGGTTAATCCCAGCAGCAGAGCTCCCCAGCATCACACAGCCAGTCCCGTCCTGGCCCCACACAGGTGTCCCTTCTCAGTGTTACCCTCCTCAGGTTAATCCCAGCAGCAGAGCTCCCCAGCATCACACAGCCAGTCCCGTCCTGGCCCCACACAGGTGTCCCTTCTCAGTGTTACCCTCCTCAGGTTAATCCCAGCAGCAGAGCTCCCCAGCATCACACAGCCAGTCCCGTCCTGGCCCCACACAGGTGTCCCTTCCCAATGTTACCCTCCTCAGGTTAATCCCAACAGCAGAGCTCCCCAGCATCACACAGCCAGTCCCATCCTGGCCCCACACAGGTGTCCCTTCCCAGTGTTACCCTCCTCAGGTTAATCCCAGCAGCAGAGCTGCTTTCCCAGTGGGGGCTGTCCTCCGCAAACGGTTCACCCCAAGAGAGGAATTTATAATTCCCAGCCTGTGAAGGAGTGAAAGGAACAGGAACTTGAAATCAGCAAACTTGCTAAGCTGTAAGAAGGGAGGGTGGTACTGTTGGGCCTGCTTCCCTGGTTCTCATGGGCATCAAATGAGATGCACGAGGTAGAGTGCTTAACGCACATTAGTTACTGTGGTCTTCAGCATGTGGTTGATAAAGAGGCTCTGGGGCCTCCTCAGCCTTTCAGGATAGTTGATGAAGCTGCTCCGCAGAGCCTCGCAGCTCAGGGCCTGGAGCACAGCTGTATTTCAGCAAAGTGGATGCGAGGAGTCCCGGGGGGTTCATTTCTCAGGCCACACAGAGGAATGAGATAATACCAGTGTTTTCTTAAAGCTTCCAGATTAAACAAAGATGATGGGGGAGGTGTGTGTCCAAACAGCCTCTTAATTTTGCTGAATTGCCTTAAAGCCCACAAAGAAAGGTTCTCCGAGCCCAAGTCCACATTCAGTCACATAGGGGTCATTTCTGTTGCAAAGCCCCTCTGTCTTATCACATCATCGTTCCGTTTGCTGATGAATGCAGAGTGCTTATAAAAAGCACTCCTCCATTAAAGTCGTCCGGTATACACGAAGAAGCAGTCAAGAGTGTTACAGAACCAATTTCTTTTTTTAATATTTCCAGGAAAGGGGGAACATAAATTCTGCTGAAGTCATTTGAAGTCATAAACCTTCAAAATGTTTGCAGCGTGTTCTGCTGACTGAAGTTTTCCAGTTGATGAAGGCCACGGTGCACCACGATAATGCAGCCTCTCCGCGGCGCCAGGGAAATGGTACTTCTGAATGGTTTCCAACTGACATTGCTCAGGAAAAGGTTATTTTTCCTTCATGGCATTGATTTCTTAAGTAAATCATTTGACTCTGGAGTCAAGAGAAAATGGAGTCTTCGCTTTTTGAAGTTAGTTCTTGCAAGGGGACCTTTTTATTTTTAGACACATCAAAAGTACACCCTGGGGCTGGGGATGTAGCTCAGTCAGGAGAGTGCCTGTCCAGCATGCACAAAGATCTAGGCTTCATCCTCAACACCCACATAAACCAGGCATTGTGGAGGTAATCCTGGCATGTGGGAGGGAGAGGTAAGAAAGAGGGAAAAATTCAAGGTCATTCTCCACTACATAGAGAGTTTGAAACCAGTCTGGCTTACTGAGACTTTGTGTCAGAATTTAAGAAATGTTTTTAAGAACATCTTGTTTCCTTTTCTCTAAGCACTACATCACAAGGGGTTGCAGTGTCCTATTCCAAAATCAGTCTTCAAAGCCCGCATCTCAGTCCTTCCTATGCATTGTCTCTTTGTCCATTAAGAAAACATCCACTGCTCACACCATTATGCAGCAAAAATGCCTTGGTCTCCCACACAATCCATGGGGAAGCTCTCCCGATGTCTGCCTTCTGCTCCTATCCCTACTCCAGCTCACAAGTTCCAATTTCGGGAATGCCAACTTGTCAGCTAAACGTGGGAGGAAACCTTCTCTCTAGCCTTACTCATTCTGCCTTTTGAGTTTAAATGTCCTTTGGGGCTGGCAAGTAAAGGGACCTGCCACCAAGCCTGATGATCTGAGTTTAAATTCCTGGGACCCATAAGGTAGAGAGAACCAATGCCTGTAAATACTCCTCCAACTTCCACACATGTGCATACACCTACACACACACACACACACACACACACACACACACACACACCTACACACACACACACACACCTACACACACACACACACACACACACACACACACACACACACACACACGGCCTTTCCTCTAGGTAAGTCTTTATAAACACCATGGCCTAGATTAGTCCCTGGGATTCTCTGTCCCACCTTGCCCTGAATTCTTCCTCCATTACACTGTTAACAATCGAGGCTACTTTTGCATTTGTGTAATTATATGTCCCTTTGGCCAAAGTGTAACCCATCAAAGAATGAGGCATTTGTCTTTGCCCATGGCTGTGAGCACTGAATGAGGCCTTAAAGAAAAATGAACCACAGAGGCACAGGACTTACCGCATAGCTTGTTCTGGAACACTGAGGTCAAAGACTCGATCTGGCTGAAATTGGCCACCAGGAAGACGTGGTCCTTGTGGGGCTCACTCCCAATGGCCTTTAGTGTGTTCAGGTCCACCTGACCCACACCAATGGCAAAGATCAGGATGCCTGTGTCCCGGGCCTTTGCCGCCACCTCAGCCACTGAGTCCTGAGGTCTCCCATCGGTCACAATCATGATGATCCGTGGCACATTCTCCCGCAAGGGCCGGGCCCCCTCTACTTCTGAGAAAGCGATGTTGAGGGCATACTGTATGGCCAGCCCTGTCATGGTACCCGTGGACAGATGCCTCATCCTCTTGACAGCCCTCTCCACCTCAGACTTCCTCTTAAAGGTCTTCAGGGAGAACTCATTCTTGACTGTGCTGCCATACTGGAGCAGACCGACTCGGGTAACATCAGGACCAATATCCAAGAACTGCAGGATATCCAGAATGAACTCCTTGACCTCTGCATAGTCATGGGTGTTGACGCTTCGGGAGCTGTCAATGATGAACACCAGATCCGCCCGCTTATTCTCACAGGAGCTCTCTGGGGAAAGAGCAGAGGTCATAAGTAATCAGATGGGAAGTGTTCAGATTTTCTTTTCTGTTTCTGTAATAAAACACTGGCCCAAAAGCAACATGGGGATATTTGGCTTACAGGTTATAGTTCAACATCAAGGAAAGCCAAGGAAGAGACTGGAGAAATGCTACCTATTGGCTTGCATCCCCTGGCTTTCTCAGCTACTTTTGTGGGACTGCTCACAGTGGGCTGGGCCCTCCTGCATCATCAGCTTTCAAATGTCCCCCCAGACATGTCCACAGGCCAATCCGAGGGAGACAATTCCTAAATTGAGTTTCTCTCTTCCCAGGTATGTGTAAGTTTGTGCCAAGCTGACCAGAACAGTGATAAGAGGTAAGAACCCAATGCAGATTGACTCATTAGGAAAATCTTAGGACTTAGAGTCACCTTTAGAACCTCCAAAATTCAGCTTTATTCTTACTAAGAAAGTTGTTGGGCATATCTGTGCATACCGAATGATACTCCCTTAGCTATACACAGAATTTCTTTTTGTAAGATAAATCTACAAAGTCACCAAGCCGGTTTCAGTCAAACCCTTTATCAGAGTCAAAATTATTTTACTATCTCTGGCATGGTTCATAAGTTGGACAGGACCCTGCAAAGACTGGAAACTACTTAAGAGGGCCCAATATCAAATGACCTGCAATCTGTTCTGGGAGACTGAGCTAAGAGAACAGTAAAAGACTAAGACGTGTTAAACTGAGTTTCTACCACAAACTAAGAGAACAGCAGTAGGTCTGGAGAGATGGCTCAGCAGTGAAGGACACTGCTGTTCTTGCACAAGACCTGGGTTTAATTCCCAGCACCCACACAGTGGCTAACAACTGTTTGTAATTCTAATTCCAGGGGATCTGACACACTCAAGGGCCAATGTATGTACATGGTACACAGGCTTGCATGCAGTCAAAATGCCCATAAAAAATTAAGACATCTTTTTTCCAAAGATAAGGCAGGGGGGAGGAAGCATACTGGGGTATCAAGGGCTGAGGACAGATGAAACCTGAGCTGACTTGTGAAAACAATGTTTGGCTTGAAAGAATACATGGAGAGGGGCTCATGACCAAAGCCCTCACCAGGATGGGTGTGGCAGGTAACAGAAGAAGCACCTTTAGAACACAGGGAATACTAGGAACGACTGGGTGGGATTAGTTGAAAATATTCTGAAACCAACTCTAAAAGACCTTTCAATTCAGACTCAGAAATCTGTACACAGGTCACAGAGGGCATGGTATCTTAGCATATTATGTAATATTTCTTGTATGGAAGTTGCATGATTACAGTCAACTGAATCAGAATTTGGAGGTGCAGCTTAGTGGTAGAGCATGTGCCTAGCACGTATGAGACCCTGAGTTAAATCCTCAGCATGGGAAAAATAGTCGGTTGAGCCTGAGTCTGGCAGAGGTTCCACCCACTCCACTGTTAGAATGTCTGAGAGATGTAAGTGACAACCTGTTACTGTTTGGATGTGGTTGAGAACATTCCTCAAAGGCTCACATGTCCAGATTCAATCCCTGTTGTGAAGCATGAGAATAGAAGCTTGATGTAGCTACAGTGTCCAGAGGTCAGACCTTTGCTAGGAATTAGGATTGAACATGCCCTTGGAGCAGAGCCTCCGTGACTGAGCTCTGGTGACTTTTTAATAAGAGAGCCAGAGGCCAGAAGACACACGATCTACACATACACTTCCTTATCATAAATGCTGTGTGCCTCCTTGGATGTCTAACAGTAAAAAGCCATTTTTTGACTCACAGAGCTCTGAGTGAAAATAACTCATTGTATTTTCATTTTGCATGTGTGCATATGTTTGGGGTTGTATATGTATGTGTGTGAGTGTGGAAGCCAGAGGTCGGCCCTTCCTGTTGCTCTCCACATTACTTATTTTTTTTTTGTTATTTATTTATTTATTTATTTATTTATTTATTTATGTATTTATTTATTTTTAAAGATTTATTTATTTATTATGTATACAGGAGAGGGCGCCAGATCGCATTACAGATGGTTGTGAGCCACCATGTGGGTGCTGGGAATTGAACTCAGGACCTCTGGAAGAGCAGTCAGTGCTCTTAACCTCTGAGCCATCTCTCCAGCCCCTCCACATTACTTATTGAGACAGGTCTCTCACTGAACCAATTGGACAGACTTTATCAGTTGGCTAGACTGGCTGGCCGGCCAACTTCAGGGATCCACTGGTCTGCCTTGCCACTAGGGTTATAGACATGTGTAGCCATGCCCAGGTTTTTATGTGGGTGCTGGGAATCCAAACAGGTTTTCATGTGTCTGCAGCAAGACTTTCACCAACAGAGCCATCTCCCCAGCCACAAACTCTTTATAAAGCCACAAGCTACAGCTGTTTGCCTAGCGCAGAAGAAAATACACCGATACACTGCCTTTAGGCAGCATAATCCCCCCTTCCCCCTTCTCTTGTCCTTGCTGGACTTTGCAGCTCAAGCAGGATTTGAAAGGGATTAGAAAAAGGATCCCAAGTGCTTGCCCTAAATCCCAACCACCACAGCTGCAAGAATGAGAGACTAAAGCCAAAAATGAGACAGCGAAGCCAGTCATGAAAACGGGAAGTGGGAAGGCCTGGGAAGTTGTCCTGTCCCGGCCAGCTCACCAGGTGGTGACTTGTCACGCAGAGCTGGCATACACACCTTCTCATTGCGGCCATATGATTCCAACAGTCTTTGAAGAAGGGGTGCCCCCAAGGCCAGTAGCCTGGCAGGAAGCCACATATAACACATCCTCATATAACATCCGAACCCAGTACTAGGAGCCAGGGGCATATAAGGTGAGCTTCTTCAAACAGAGGCCCCACAAACTGCCTTTAGGACCCAGAAATAACAACAGAAACCTAACATTTGCAAGATATTCTAAACTCTTTTCAGAGTGATTTCATCAGCGACCTAATTTTACTGTCAGAACAACTATTGAGAAGAGTGTTAGACTTGTACCCATTGCACAGATGAGAAAACGGGGGTGCTGAAGAGTTTGTGAGTCTTTCATAATTCAGAAAAAGAGAACACTAATACCAACCTCTCAGGGCAGTTGTAAGCAAGGAGCCAACAGGCAATAGCTGCATATGCAAGCATTGTAGACCCTCCTCTGCCCACCCTCCTCCCTCAGCCCCCACAGCCAGCTCAAGGGTGGGCAAGAGCAGAGCTAGAGCTTACGGCTGTTCAGTGGGCACTAGACACAGGCACCCAGGGGACTAAACACCAGGTAAAGCCCCGGGACCCAAAGGCTGTCTGCCTGAGAGGCACCTGTCCTCCTCATCTTCACGAAGGGGCCCATGAGCTAGCATTTGGCCCTAGGCTGGAGCTGGACACTATCAGGATGGCCCAGGACACTCTCCCTCCCCTCTCCCCCAGAAGCCACACCTGCCTACCCATTCTAGGTAAGTCTGAACTTATTTCTGGGATAATGGTCCCATGGTCTCTACCTGCTGAGGAGGTTGTGGAGTCAGGCTTTGACCTCACCACAGAGATTCAAAGGAAGGAGATTCCACAGAGGACTACATCCCCAAAAGTTCTCTTCTCCTAGAGACATTGGTAGCAAGGGCTTTTGCTCAAACTGAGATTTTTATTGTGAGTTTTACTCATGGCATCAACACCCCACTGAGTATCACAATTTGAAGAAAATCCTGGAAGGTCCATGTGGAATTGTGCGCTAAACTGGAATAGTTCCCATCAAAACAAATGGGTAGTTTCCATAATGCTTGGGACATTTAACAAAAATACCACAATGGTCCAAACTGTGCTTAGAGATTCCAAGAGAGTTGTAGCTCTGAGCTGAAATCATTTTCTAGCAGCCTACCCTTAAGGACTCAGACCTGTTCAGCGTGTCCCTAGAAGGCTAGTTCAGTGATTCTCAGGCTAGAGTATGCACCCCAGTTCTCTGCAGGAAATCTTAAAAGCTGAGGTTGGTGAGCTACATCCCTAGGGCTAGTGAGTTTGGAGAGGCATATGAAAACTCGCCTTTCTAACAAGTTGAATGGTGACAGCGATGTTACTGGTCCAGAGATCATGTCTGGGAATGACCAATCTCTGGAAATAAAAAGAATTCTGGGAAGTCCTGACTTCACTGCCTCAGTGCGAGTTCCACAAGGTGGGACTCTGAAGCTCTGTGGTCGGAAATACAGTGAGTAATCCATCAGCATCTGTAGATGGAATCTCAGGTGGAATCTCAGGTGGAAAAGTGGCTTCAGGGGAAGGGATTGATTCAAGGCAGCCAGGGCAAGGAAAAATGAGAGCCTCAAAAGCAGAAAGTTCTAGAACAGGTGTGGATCCTGTTTGTGTGATCCTGTTTTAGTTCCTACATCTTTGCCATTATACACAGCATCACCATGGTTGAACGCTCAGTTCATAGACTTTCACATTAATAAAATACAAGCCAAGGGACCCCACATAGAGCCAAGACTCCAATTTACAGAAGGGGAAACTGAGGCTTGTAGAAATGGCCCTTCCTCTGAGGGCGGCTGGAATAATAATGGTACCTTTCCTACCGTTTCAAGCTCCCCTGAAAACACCCTCAATCCAGCTAACACGACGATATAAGCTTTGCAAACGCTTGAGAACATGGAAATACTTTCTGTAAAGAAAACCTGTATCTTCTCCACAACAGTCAACTGAGAGAAGTTTCCAAAAAAATGGACTCTCTTTTGAGTGATCCTCTCGTGTTAACTGCTGGTGCTGAGGAAGGGTCCTCCTTCTCCTTGGCATGGGGAAAAACACACAGTGATCTTCCTCTTGGCTGCTCATGACAGGACATTCAGCCGCACTTGGATAAGGTTGTGTGAGCACATAATAAAATGTCATCCCTCTCGCCATAAAGCGATGGTCTGGACTCTGTCAACAGCACTTCCAATCCTGTCATCTTGACTCAAAGTCCTGGCGCTGAGAAAAGTCTCTTGCCCTTCCAGAGCAGAATCTGAGCCAGGAGGATTTGAAGAACATGTCTACCCGGCAGGATGACAGTGTGCAATCTCACAACTATTTCCTCTCCTTCGGCTGCAGCTTCGTCCCTAGTCTGACTCTGGCTAAGGTCAATCGCAGCATGGTAAATATTTGGTGCCGCCTGCCCGGAATGGGGAGGGATGTGAGTCTCTAGAAGAGTAAAGTAACTTCATCTGGAGGGGCCTCTGAAATTCCCAGGGAAGCCCCAGTTATGATCTCAGTACAACTTCAAGCTCTGTCACCTTCTGCCCAGATAGTCCTGAGCATCTCTGTAAGTTCTTTGACCCTCAGTCGCTTATGAATACATGTGTATGATTGTGTGTGTGTGTGTGCGTGTGCGTGCATGCGTGTGTGTGTGTGTGTGTGTGTGTGTGTGTGTGTGTGTGTGTGTTTAATTAGCAAAATGCTGAAAACAAATACTTGCCTTCCGGAATAGCAGGAGCCCAGGCCTTTAGGCTTCTGGTCATTTATATCTGTGTTCACTCCTCAAGGCTTACTGAGGGTTCAGCAGGTGTGAGGTCTCAGGAGACTGAAGGATGAGAAGTGAGGTAGAAAGACCGATTGCTGGTCTAGCAGTGACCGTGGGGACTGGGGGATGTAGCTGGGACAAAAGAACAGGTCTCAGAGACCTGAGGCTTCACATCAGTCCCCAGAAAAATCCGCAAACAGATGGTCTGTGGGCACTAAGAGAACTGAAAATGTGACGATGCCAGTGAGAAACTGTGCTAGTTCCTGGGGCTCGGACCAAATTAGAAACTAGAATGTGATTTTAAACAGCCTAAGGCTGGCTTGAAGACAGCTTGTGATGTGTGAGACCAGTGAGCGTTTGGGTGTTTCACTGCGGCCACCTTTCCCACACCGGGAAGTCGGGCAAACTTCCCGACTTCCCAGAGTTACTGCATGGATCAGGAGGGGACGAAGGTGACGATGAGTCAGTGGTTTCCTCTGGGAAAGCAAGCAACAGGGAGAGTGAAGGGTGAAGGGGCGGCAATGTCGGTAACATCAATGGATGGAAAGTCCAGATAAGACCTTTGAATTGCTGAGTTCAAGCCTAGGCGTGAGCTGAGACTGGGAGTGCAGTCGCTCTAAGCACGGGCGGGCGGGCGGGCGGGGATAACAGATCCTGATAGCTGAGCTCAGGATGGCGGAGCCATGGGAGAGCAATGCATATGGACATTGAGCTCATCAGTATCATGGCAAGAGTAACACTGGAGCCAGGCACAGTGAGCTAAGAGTGATGCTGGAGACCAGGACAGTGAGCTCCAGCTACAACTGGTCTAGTCTGGAGCTAACCAGAGGGGCTTTGGATTACCTAAGGGCAGCGAAACAACACCAGACACAATGGGAAAATGTGACTAGGACTTTACAGAGAAACAGGAAAGACGAGCTCACAAAGATTTTCTGTGGAACACGGAAGAGATGAGAAGGGCGTGGCTGGAGTGAAGACCACCACGCAGGCGATGCTGCGATGCTCTCCCAGGCCACACGCCACCTGTGGTTCTGTCCCCGTGTGTGATTGACTTGTAGATGGTGATTGACTTGCAGATGGTTGAAAGAATATTTCAGAAATCATTTGAATCACCTTTGACCCCTGTTCCCAGTGTCACTTGACCTGTATCACCCATGTATTTAGGCACTTTATTAGAGTGCCTCGGACCCTGGCCAGTCCTGGAAGACCTATAATCAGCTCTTGTTTCTTCAACTCCCTTGTTAGTCAGGGGCCAGCTGCTGCATTACCTCACAGTAGACATTGTACAAAGCCAATGAGCAATGGCTTTCTCTGAACCAGATGCTTCCATTCACATCTTCCAAATGTACCCTTGGGAATAGCCCCTGACTCTGGTGCCTTAGGACAACAGTCTCAGCTGCTGGGTCCAGGACATCTTTTGGACTCATTGACAAACCCTTTCCTCCTCAGTAATGCTTTCCGAATACTTCTCCAAATTCAGGGGGAGAAATAGCTCTTGTGGTCTCTCCAGGCACAGTGTGGGGAGGAACCATGAATAAATGAAGTAACAGAGTCAAGATCATGAGGTATTTCTAGAATAATGAGTCACAACTAACACGATGAAACCTAATTAAAGTTAGTGCCACACACTTTACACAGGGTTTACAATTCAACTTATGAACACCAGGGAGAGAGACTTCCAGATCACATCTGGTCACAGGTTAAAATCAGGATCATAATGGCAGGCAAATCATCTAAGCTAGTGCATCCCAGCCTCTACTCACAGGACCATAATGGTAGGCAAATCTCAGCCAGTACCTTCCAGCCTCTACTCACAGCTCCAGCTCCTGGACTTTAACATCGAATTTTAGCTACAGGATTCCCATCAACACCAATTAGACTCCCCCAACCTTAGTACCTTAACCATCTTTCAGTGGCCCTCCTGACACAAGGGACCTCAGTCTTCTCTCATATCAGAACTTCCCATGAACAAGTATCTGGGACTTGTCATTGATCTCAGTCACAACAGTTGGTCTGGCAGCTGTAAAGTGCCCAAGGCAATTAAACCTCAGGGAGCTATTTACCAAAGCCACAATCTCAAGGTCACTGACAAGGTCACTGATGTCTGCACCATCCCAAGGTCACTGATGTTTGCAGGAGGCTGAACACAGGAGCTTTAGTATCCCCAAGTATCCCACCACTCCCTGCCCTCAGTCTTCTACCCTACGATGTCTGGCTGCCTGTCTGTGGTTCTCTGCACACCATTCCTTCAGCCCTGGGGTGTCTTATTTTTGAACACCTTTCCCCTCCAGGCGAACAGCTTCTCCCCCATGTTTCATGCATGAAGCTATGAAGTCACATGCTTGTCTTCTGTGAATCCTGGGACTCAGCAAAGTGCCAGGCACCTGGAGGCTCTTATCTGAATCTTCGCTTATTCCCTTTGATGTGTACATGGAGGTGTAAAGAGTGTAAAGGAAGCAAAAAGAGAAGTTTAGGTAGCCCTCTACGAGCTTGGGTGAACGGAGAAGCTGATCTGAAGACACACTGAGGGACAGCCACAGCAGGGCTCCACAGTGGCCTGGTGACATCAGAAACACTTGGCAATGTATTTAAAATGCTGAGTCCTAAGCTTAATGAGTCAGATTCTTTCCAGATGAGGAATATGCACTTGTTCCAGGTGGTTCTTGGGCACAAGCCTGAGAAGTCTGTCTCTAGGGACACGTGGGCGTGAGAGGGGTCTGCCAGGAGCCTAGAAGAAGGGATGGCAGAGCACTCCATGCCTGTGTCCCAGCAACCTCTCCCCACCAGGAGTGGTCTTAGGAACATGGCAACCCCATACCCTGGGCTCCCTCATGTCTCCTGGTGCAAATACTGTTCCATTGCTGCCTCCTGTCTGTGACAGCTGTGCCAGTTTTCAGTTAGAATCGGACAACAGAGAAGGTGGAGCCGTTACTACAGAGGGAGGAGCGGGAGGAGGAGGAAAGGGAAGAGGAGACGTAGAGGTTCCATAGCAAGTCCATGGACATGGGGCTGATGGGAGGTGGTGGAAAGGAATCAAAAACCCATCAGCCTGACTTGCATTTCCAGCCACTGTTCCACAGCAGGTAACCTAGCGTGTAGTTTCCTTTCAACAGGAAAATGTCCCACAGACATGGCACCTTACCCTCCTGGTTACCCGACTACACACTAACGTGCACCTTAGACCGGAAGGAGAACGAGGAGATTTAGTGCAAGTCAAGACCCAACTTCACACCTGCTGTGTTTCCTGGGGTGCAAAAGATGTGCGTTCACTACTGCAGTGATGGCAGTTGAGTAGTGACACTTACTGTGCAGTGGCATCCCTTAAACACGATGCTTGCTGGCCCAGAAGCCCAGCCAACCGCACAGCACCTTGACATCACAGCTGGACTGCACTCATCTTCATCTCATGAGAGCCTAGCTCAGATGTGTACACAGGGTGGTGAACTGAGGAGGGTGCCAGGCACTGTGGGGATGCTGGCACTCTAAGACGCAGCCCCTGGCCTCGAGAGACTCACAGCGCTCACTGATGCAAGTAAGTGGACTTCACAGCAAGGTGGGGAGAGGTGGGCTATATATCACTCAAGCCACATAGAGTGTGCTTCACCACGGGAGCCTTGCCCTCATCACAAAAACAGTCCATAGAGGTCTGACATCTGCCTGAAAGATTTGGGGAGTATTTCATGAACCCAACACAAACACACAGCACACACAACCTCTCCTGGCCTACCATCGAGAATAAAAGCCACAGTGTATGTCAAGACGGAGATGTGCTCATGGCCATCCCTCCACAGCCTAAGTGGACTGCCTGGTAAAGATAAAAAGAGGAAGACTACTGAAGGGAAGGAAAACACAGTAGCTAGACTCTCTATTCTGCCAGACATTCCTGTTTTCTTATCTCTGCTTAAGAGTATCTCGCTGGGTAAAAAGCAGCAGACACCATTGAACTTACTGTGCACCAAGGCTTCCCTCAGGAACACCAAAGACAAGGTCTAAATGTCAACCTGTACCTTCTCCCTAACACCTACAAGTGGAACCCAAGGTCACAGGCAGAGGTTGAGGCTTTGGGATTGCTAGGTTTGCTCTGTGTGCACTTTAGCCCAGAAAGGCATGTACAGAGGGAGACCCCATTGGATGAACTCTTCCTAACCTGGAGGCACACACAAGTGTCCTTACAAAACACACTGGTTTCTCTTTCCATTATTTTACAAAGATTCTAATGAGTGGGCATCTTTGCATAGCAATATTGCTTAGTAAAGTAGAGTCCCAGGCCAGGGGCCCCCTGAGGGATCCCAGCTGACACCAGCTCAAATGTCAGTTGTTCCCTTTGACTGTCTGTCATAAATTCCTCCAGGAACACAGCTCTCTCAGGCCCTCAGGGAATATGCACCAAAAGCCAGAAAAGAAAAAAAAAAATGCCACATCACACCAGTCTCCTCCGGTAGCTATTACAGGAGCTGAAGGGAGGCATCATAAGGCTCAGCAACTGTAGTTTCCAGAACCCTGGATGAGTTTCTTTAGAAGAGAGCCAAAGAGAAGGCTGCCCTCGTTTAGCCCTGGAGAAAACAGTTTCCAGTGAATTGAAATTTCCTTGCAAGGTAAAACAGTTTGCTCAGACCTCACTAAGACACACACTCTCAGAGTCTGCTGCATAAACAAACTCTCCTGTAATCGATAAGAGAGAGTAAACAAATCCTTACATAGTCAATGGGTTTAGATCCTTTAAAAAATATGAGCTGACAGAAGAAAGACAGTATTATTATCAAGCAGTCTGGCCATTTTTCTTGCTTTCTCAAATTGAAAAATAGCACTATTTTCAGTTACACACACACACACTCACACACACACACACTCACACACACACACATAATCTGAGATGGTGTGCGCAAGGCACTTCCTGGGAAACAGCAATGTGTAAAGCGATGCTCCCTGTAAAGCATGAAACAGCATAAGCAGTTGTCCAAAGCAAACTGGCATTGATCCACAGGGGGATTCAGACTTAAGGACTTCAGCAGTGGCCTCATCTGCTCTGAGAGTTCAACAAATGGAAGCCAGGAGCAGGGCAGCGAGACCTGTGGACAGGAAGGCAGGGCATCTAAGCCCCTCAAGCCAGGAGGGGGAGGCCCCAGATGTCAGCCTCACGGCTTGCGGTCCTGGTATCTTTCCCCGGAGTACAGATGAGTTATATGACAGGAATGCATCTCTGAATGCTGCATCTCTGAAGCAGCAAGAGAGACACTTTCTCATTTCCATTTGGTTGAATTATACAAACCCAGGAACTCCTTCTTTGTTCCAGGTTCTAAAGACACCAAGACATCTCAGAGACAAGGCATTTTTGGAAGGTTTACAAAAGGCATGAACAACTGGAGCCTGGAACAAAGCACCATACAGAGTTGGGAGCTGGGGGATTCCTGACCAACGCGATACTGCGTTACAATTTCAAGGTCTGATAGAGTAGGCTAGGCCAGGCTTTGAGTAGACATTTTAGGGCAGTGTGAGCACAGGCTTAGAGCCAGACCAGAGTGAGGTACCCAAGCATACAGGTACCCGGAAGAGGTGTGGCAGGGCTGGATCCTAAAGAGGCACTGGTGATAGGGCTGTTGGGAGGGCCTCACACAGTCATTACCGTGGAGCCATAGAAAAGTTCTGAGTGTCCTACCTCCTTTTAGACACACACTCAGCCCAGACTTCATGTCTACTCCAACCCAGTCTCACCAGCCTGTCCCCAACTGCAACTACCTACCTGTCTCTTCATGTCTCAGGTATATATTCTCGGTTCTCTGTGGATAAGCTAACAGAAAAAACCCAGAGAAATTCTTTTAAACTCCTTTGATTTTAGGAGTTGCATCTCTGCCTCAAGAATGAGTCTCCCTTGTGCTTGGGTAGGTGAAGGAGAAAGAGCAAGTCGTCTGTGAGGCCCTTTCCACTTATCCTCCACCTGGTTCCAAATTACAAGTGCAATACAGACTGAACGCCACCTGACACTTCACACAAACACCACCCCTTCCTCAGTTTTCAGTATTGCAGAAGTTTAAAGGGAAAAACTACCATTCCCAGACTCCACTGCAGCCAGAGTTTTGGGTAAGAATGAGCTAAACCGCCAGGTGATGGTGGCTCACGCCTTTAATCCCAGCACTTGGGAGGCAGAGGCAGGCGGATCTCTGTGGGTTCGAGGCCAGCCTGGTCTACAGAGCGAGATCCAGGAAAGGAGCAATGCTAAACCCTGTCTCAAAAACAAAAACAAACAGACAGACAAACAAACAAACAAAAAAGAATGAGCTAAACCCCTATTAGATACTATCTAGAAAGATAATGTGAGCTAGATGTTGTCTCTGCTAACCTTCAAGGCTGTAGAAGACAGAGCTACAGCAGCAGACATGGTGTCCCAGGGGCAGCTCACCAGCATCCTGGTAGATCACGGTGACCGTAATATCCAGAGTCCAGTGATGTGTGTTTGGGGTGAACTCCACACCCCCTTTCTCTAACAATCACACAGTTAACTTCCTAGACTGAATCTCTTTCTGCTTGGTACCTAGTACAGTCTGTTTCCCTGAACTGGCTGGCCCTCAGGCTTTCTCAGTAGTTACCTCTCTGCCTAATGCCTTGTCCATCCACACAGCACTCCAGATGAGGGCTCCAATTGTTGAGGCAGAATAATACAACTGAGCATGCTCAGTACTGTTGGAGCTCAACCTCCCCAGGCTTTGTGGCAACAAACTAACCTTCTTCTGGTCAGCTAACACCTCTGCACACCCATCCCCTTACACCTTTCTACAGTGACCCCCTAACTCTCTGTACTCCTTCTCTGACTTGTTTGAGTATTATCCTCTTCCCGCTTTGGTATAATGCTTTGTTTCCTCCATTCCCACTTAACTTGGCTTCAGTTTCAACCGCCTAAACACGCTGGGACAGTAATCACTCAAAAGGAAAGCTATTGGGCAAGCAATTTGTTTCCTTGCTGCTCAGAGTGCTTTAGCAAATGCTCATCTCCAGCTGCTATCGGTGACTCCATCAAGATTGCCGCCCAATGTTAGGGTTGCCATGGAAGCGAGAAACAACATGCTGGGAATCCGCACCACACAGATTTGGTGCCTTTGGTTTCTAGGTTGTTTTGCAAAAAGCCTTTCTTGTAGCTGATCATTAACATGAGGGCTGGTTAATAAATAAGATAGCAGGCTAATGAGCTGAAATGGTGTTTCTTTAAGACTCAGAATCATCAAGCACTTGGGACTTCTACAATTTAAAGCTAAAGAGGGGACTTTCACTGTTTCTGTTCTTCCAGTGGAGAAGGCAGGCCAGGCTGTGTTGGGATGCAGCAGACTTGTGACTCCTAGCCTGCCCCTTTCCCCAAACCACACCTCTCCATCGGGGGAAGTTGCTGGGTCTGTCTAATCTTTGGTTTTCTTTTCTGCAAGATGCAGACACTAAGATGAGGCTGTCATGTGGACTGCATGAGAGACTATGTGTTAAGGACTTAGAATGGTACTGGACACAGAGTAAGAATCATGATAATTCGCTATTTGTAGCAATTAGAATACTAATTTGTCATTAGTATTCTCACCTAGCAACTCATTAAGGTTCTGTGTCAGTGATATATGGAAAAGGCAGCCACACTGAGAATCCAGAGACCCGCATGCTCAGTCTAGCACAGGGACACTAGCCATATAATTTTTTTACTATGTCATTTTCTGTCTCTACCTTTCAGTCTCCTTTCCTGTGAAATGAGAGTGTTGGATGAAATGGTATGTCTTGGTTCTTTCCCAGCTCTAGTGTGCAATAGTTTTAAATAAAAGAAATTAAGTAAAAACTGTCCTTTGGCCCTTTATGCATGGTTCTAGTTTATGATAGCTAATATTTATGGAGCAATGGTTATAGACCAAGAGAAGGCACTAGCGGAACTCCTCATGCAGCCTCTGTTTCAGCTGGGAGGTTGCAGCTCCAAGAGGGTCCTTTGCCCAGGACCACACAGGTAGCAAGGGGCAGAGGGAGGATGCAAATGTATCCGACTCCAGAGCTCCTATGATCGTTCTGGAAGAGCAAGTATGCACACACACACACACACACACAACTGTACGAGGACATAATCCACTGCACTTCACATACATTGATGCTGCCCTACTGTACTGCTATTTACCCCCCCCCCCAGAGCTTGCCTGTGCCCTGTACATCTGAACCTTGATTCCACGGCTAGTGTGATTCCTTAAAAGCCAAGTGAAATTGTCTTTCCTTTGAACTACCAATGTCATTCCTTTGAATGACCCATCGCTTCTTGTGACCAAGGCTCCATAACGTGAAACAAAACATGGGAAATAAGTCCCTAATGGATAGGCTTATGCCATTAAGAACACTTGGTCCCCACTGACTAAGGGCCCCATGAGTATCAGAGGTTGGAGCAGAGGAAGGACAGATGTGACATGGGGGCTGGATATGTCTGATGCACAGTTCACTGAGCCTGGGAGAACTGTCTTCACATGAGAGTTCAGAAAGGAGTAAATTTGGCAGGGACCTTGGGACTGTAACAGGGCTTCAGTGACTTTACTGAAATATGGAACACCATGTGTAGGAGACAGAAAGGCTCAGGCATTTCAAATGTCTCCATGTAAATCAGACTGTTAAAGTCCTAAAGCAATCCAGGAGATGAGTAGGGTGCAGCAGGCCGCTCAAAAGCAAATGTGGTAAGATCTGCATGGAAGCAGAAGTCCTGGGGGGGCGGGGGCTGACCAGAAGCTGAGATTCAGTGCCTGTGAGCCTCTGAAAGGGCTTAAAGCCTAAGTAGAAATTCAGTGGAAGTCTCCAGGATAAAGCAGTACAAGTGCAGAAGACTAAGCTTGTCCAGGTGGTACCCCGGCGTAAGAAGCATACATTTCTTCCCTGCAGGAAAGTATATGTGGAGATTGTTCACCAGCTCTGGGCCGTTTCAGCATCTGGATGTGGCTGATGGAGAGGCACACGCGCGTTGTCCTGTCAGATCTGAGAAGCCGGGTGAAGCAATGGGTACAGCAGGCAAGAGCACAGCCCTACTCCCTCTGGCCCCCAAGAAGAACCACGCAGCACATGCCAGCCCCGTCTAGCCAGCCAAGTTGAGGTGATGTGTAGCAGCTCCTCAGCAATGCCCCAAGATGAGGACATAAGCAGTTCATGGAGAATGGCTGAGTACTACAGAGAGCTGAGTGAGGATGTTGGATCTGCAACGCGGCACCCCACCGACATTGCTCTTCTGAGGAAACAGCTGAAGTGAGTGAGGGGTCTTCTCATGCTGTGTTAGACCTTGTTAACATTTCTTTAGTACCCCCTAGCCACTAAATCCCCAAAGTAATTGGCACTTGCTTGGAATGAATTGTGATGGGCTCTCAGAAACCCCACCCACTGTTGTATACACGTTCTATTATATACTGTTAGCTCTTGCGTGCTTTACAGATGCGGGAAAGCAACACTCAAAAGACAGACTTTCCATGATGGACAGGGGAAATAAAGCCCAGAATCTATCATGCTACTAACTATCCCAGTGTTGGGTTAGGTTAGCTCTCAGTGGGCTGTTGGCCAAGAAGGCCAAGGTCCCCACAAACCATGAATGCCGTTGCTGCTGTGTAGCTTGTAAGTTATAACCAGGTTGTGAGACCCTGTTGCTTTGGTTGCAGGACACAAAGAAATAAAATCAGGACTGAGCGTGAACTCCTCTACTGTTGGATAGCTCTCGCGGTGCCTGAAGGCTGAGGGGAGAGATTCCTAAGTCCAGACAGCTTGGTTGTGAAGACGTGTGTTACAGTATCAACCTGTCAGGCAAGATATGCCTGTGGGTGACATAATGACACAGCTATTAGATTGCAACCAGTTGCCTTCAGATTGGAGTGAAGGCCCATTCCACAGGAGGAGCTTGGGTTAAGAATCTTAGCCTAGAATATGGTCTCTTCTAACTAAAATGGCATGATCAAGGAGTGGCCTCTGGTTTCATCTGTCCATCATGGGTGATTAAACATCTGTGGTGCTCTGAATCAGAATAGCCCTCATAGGTTCACATATTTAAATACTTGATCCCCAGTTGGGGCAACTGTTTGAGGAATATTAGGAGGTGTGGACTTGTTGGAGGAGGTGTGTCACTGGGGGTGGGCTTTGAAGTTTCAAAAGACTTGCACCATTCCCAGCTAGCTCTCTCCACCTCCTGCTTGTGGATAATGGGCTCTCAGCTGCTCCTGCCCCATGCCTTTGCTCCACCATCATGAGCTCTAGCCCTCTGAAACCATAAGCCCAATTAAAAGCTGTCTTCTCTAAAAAGTGCTGGCAATAGTGTTTCGTCACAGCAATAGAAAAGTAACTAAGATGCGATCTCAGATCATAATTCTCTTATCTATACATTAGGCATCATTATAAAACCCAACTGTCACGGCCTTGGTGGGGACCGGAGAGATAAGACAAGCAGCGCTTTAACTGTAAAGCTCTTTCCTAAGTGGCAAGAGCGGCCAGAGGAACGCAAGAGTCACCAGCGACTTCTCTCCCAGCACACACCCCCATCCCCAGGCCTCCGTGTTTCTTTAGATTGTTATGAAAAATTCCATGATCCATGAAAAGAAAACACTGGGTACTTTTTAAAAAGTATTCTGTGTCGCCTATTAACACGTAGCTCGGAACCATGAACCGAGATTGGTAGCAACACATATGAGAACGTAGACAAATGTGACAATTCCCAAGGAAAACACCATTTTCCAAACTAAACTACAAAACTAACTGTAGACTGACAGTTTTCAATAAAATTAGGTTAGTTTCAGAGATAGCCTTTGTGCAAAACACACCAATTCCAGAGCATGTTTGCAAACTTTTTAAGGGACAAATAATTCCTATTTGATAAAACCACGTATTTTCAGAAGACTAACCTCACTCTGATATCAAAACCAGATAGTACAAAAGGGAGAAAATTATATGAAATTACTAGCCAATCTCATGTATAGATAATAGTATAAAAATACACTGGTAAAATGATGTATTCATGTAGATTATTAAAAACTCTAAAAATATTTTAGTAAATTATTTAAAAGCACATTATGACCAAGTAAGATTTACTTATTTATGATTACCCCAATAATGCAAAGATTGGTTCTGTATCAGGAGGACCTAACGACATACCCATCACATTATCAAACCAAGATAAACGTCAATCGACGAAAGAAAAGCGTTTGGTAAAACGGCGTAGAAACTGAGAAGATGGCAGATGCCTTTTGCACATCCTTTGGAGTCTCTTGCTCACCTCTCCCTCAACCCAAGAGCATAGGGCACTTCCATTATTATTCTGCCCAAGAGCATAGGGCCCTGCATTAATATTCTGACTCCAAAATAGGCAAAAACCTTCTTTAGCTAGGAGATACTCAAATTTTTCCAAATCCTTGGCCCCTCTCCTTCCCAGCAAGGCACCTGCCAACACTCTAGTTCTTCTGTAGAGTATTTGGCATCTATAGATGAAGACTAAGAAGTGAAGAGTATGCCAGTCAAAAGTCCTCACCTTGGACTGGGGATGTTAGTTCAGCAGTAGAGAGTTCACTTAGCATGCACAGAGCCCGTTACCTCTCTCCCGTCGGACAGACAGAGGATAATCTTGTCTTCCTGGTATTTTAAGGAAACTTTACTCCCTTCGTTCCTGTCTCCCCTTCCCTTCCTTCACGTCTCACTTTCTGTATCACAGGGGACCCAGCCCAGGCCTAGTGCGTGCTAGTCAAGCACTGAACTCTACTCTCAGCCGCACCTGGAGAAACGTATCTTTATCCTTGTGCTCTAAACACACCCACTGCTCTAGGATGCAGTAGATACAATGCTCCCAGGTTGTGAATTCCCGCAGTACAGGAGTGGATGGGGGAAGGCATCAAACTGTGTTCCAAAGAGTGCTGCCTGCTTCTCTAGAGCAGTGTGCCAGCTGGTATGGTCACCTCACATGTTACATTGCAGGGTGGTCAGAAAATGCCTGAGCACCCCCTCTGGTTGCCTAGACAACAAGCTTGTAGCACCTCGGGCTCTCCTTTTCCAGGACGGCCAGCCTAAGATCAAGTTCTCACAGGGCCAGGGACTCCCCACTACCATGGGACTGCAGTATCCCAGGAGACTCAGAATCCCTTGGTGTGAGGGATTGCAGACAACCCTGCAGGCAGCTGGGCCCCTGAATCCGGCCTCAAGTAGACTGGACCATCCACCACTGAAAGACTACTGTCCCAAATTTGCTATGGAAGGTAGATGATCCCCTCACTGGAATGTAGGTTCAGATTGTGGGCTCGGCAGTGGCCCAGTACTGGCACTTCTGAGAAGTTGGGGTTATTACATGGGCCAAAGAGACAAGAGAGGTAAGGTAAGAAATTGTTTTTTAAAGCTCTATCATCAAAGCCAAGCACCACAGGGAAACCCAAGAGCTCATGTGTTATGTATAAGACACGAGCCTGTCCCCGAGGTCTCAATGTTTCTTCAGAATCCTCTGCTAAAAGTTTTATGATCTCTGAAAACAAAACACTACGCACATTTTATTAAAGGACACCATGTCACTTATTAAAATGTGGCTTGGTGTTGGGAAGTGCAATTTATGCCAATAAACTTGACAATGCAGACAAATGGGGCAGTTTTTAAGGAAATTGCGAATTATCAGAAGAGGCCCAAAAATAAGTACAAAAGTCAAATCAATGAATAGCTTTTAAAGAAATTCAGTAAGTTGTCAAGTGAATCCCTTTAACAGAAATCCTTCAATCCCATATGGTTTTATTAGTAAATTTATCATTTATTAAGAATGTATTTACTGATCCTGTGAAAATTTTTCCCAAAAGACTATTCAACTCTTGGCATCCGAGGCTGTGGAATTACCAGACTGTAAAGCAGGACAGATAGTGAGCTGGATATGACCCTGGCAGGACCCTGCGGCTTTCTTGACATCCGGAACAATGCTTGCATAGCATAGGCTCTCAAAAAGTGTGTTGAATGAATGAAAACCCAGGCGAATTAATGAAACGACAAACACATAGTGTATGAGAACGAGGTGATTTTTGGTATATCTAACAAGCTACATAAAATAGATGGATTTCCTCATTTTGAAGATGAAAAGTCTGATTAGAGGAGAAGAGTGGAAATACTACTTCAAGACAGTCACAGAGGACAGCCACCAGAACACCAGCATCTGTCAGACATGTCCGACACAGGGCTCACATGCCATGGCTACTGAGCATAACTATGAGTGTCGTTCAACAAAAAACACCAAAAATTGCCTAGAACATGAGGTTTACACACATGCGTGTGCGCGCGTGCGTGATGTGTGTGTGTGTGTGTGTGTGTGTGTGTGTGTGTGTGACTCAACTGTGAGGGTCTCAAGTTTTGGAAGATGACAGCGTCATGTTACAGTGACAAGGGTCAGGCACACCGGATTCTAGGTGCGCACGGGTGCACAGGACTGCCTCCACCCCTGTAGCACAAATTCTGATTGGTCTTAACAAAAACCCAGAGGCAGATATCAGGGTAAATGCTGGAAGATCAGAGAAGGAGCAAGCCACAGCCACTCGTTACCTCTAGGAATCCTCAGACTGAAAAGGCTCGGCTCCTGTCTCCACCCCGACTTATCATTTCCTCCTTCCCCCCAGCCATATCACTTCCAGTTTCCTCCTCCCAAGTGCTAAGGGTGTGTGCCACCACTGCCTGGCCTCTAGTGGCTAGCTCCATACTCTGGTCTCCAGGCAAGCTTTATTTGTTAGAGCACAAACAAAATGTCACCACATTTCTGGCATCCAACTTTTGGGGCATGAATTCACAAAAAAAGCCACTTGCCTGTGGCTTTGCAGCCACCTGCACAGGCTGGAGCTGCCCGTGACTGGGATCACTACCACACTGGCCAAGGTTTTGTCGCAGCCTCTCTGCAACAAACTCCACAGGCACGTGGGCTCAATACGCTGCTGGAGTTAGCCTCTCAACGGCAGCCAGCTCTGCCTTTAGGCAGCTCCAAATGCATGTGTTTCTTCCCCTACGATCTTCTGTGTGCATTTTTTCAGACAGTGGTTCCCTCTCCTGGTGGGTTGTGGGTTTTCCCTGGACCCCCTTCTCGAGCTGCTGACAAAGTAGGTAGCCACCTTGAAAACCCACTCGGGCTTCTCCTGTTCTACACAGAAGCAGTCAGCCTCACATCTTCATCGTCATCATCAGCAGATTTGATGAGACAACTGGAAATTCTTAAAGGGAGGAATTAGTTAAAGGAGACAGGTTTCCCCACACACACACTAAAAAAATGGGAAACACTATTACAATGGAGAGAGTTAGGTCTCTGTATGGACAGTTTGAAAATGGAGCAATTAAATGGGAAGATAATTAATTTAGATGGGATTTATGTAATGTCTATTATAAATACTATCTGTTTGATCATTTTTGTTTTATCATTTAAAAAGTTGATTAATATGAGCACCAAGATAAAAGTACTAGAAAAACTTACTAAAACAGATCATAGAGAGATTCAGACCCAGACAGAGGAATTTAAAGGAGAACCAATCTCAACATTGCATTACAAGGCTAGAGAGCAGCAGCCTAAGGTTTTCAAACAGCTAACCTTAATTTATCCAGTAACCTTACAGGAACTGCCAAATGATATATACCCCAAAGCTGTGTAAGAGCTGAATGGATACCTGTGCAAATGTTAGATTTGAGGAGATTCAAGGAAGTGATAGTCTCATATGGCATGCGTTCGCTTTTTGTGAAGCAGATGTTAAACTCATGGTCAACTTACAATAGAATATCCCTCAAAACTGGAGAGACTTGGTTACAAAAATCTTGGAGCCTAGTCCTCAATGAGGCTAAGACCGTTGAATAATGAAGTAGGTCTAGAGGTATGGAAATCTCCCAAGACAAACTTCTTGGAGAAAGAGATTACACTAATGTGTAAAGGTAATCTCTATATGATGACCACACCCTGACTTTATGCCACACAGCAGCTTTGAGTGCTTGGGACAGAATTGAAGAAGTAGGAAAGAAAAGTGAGTCATTTACTCAAGTGATACAGGGTTCAAAAGAAACCTTCATTGATTTTTTTACAAAGACTGACTTCAGCAGCAAATAGAATGATATCAAATTCAGAAGCTAGACAAATAATAATTGAATCTCTGGCTTTTGAAAATGCTGATGCACATTGCAAAAGGGTGATTAGGCTATTAAAGGCAAGATCAGCACCCTTGGAGGAATGGATCCGAGATACGATCAATATTAAATCCCATAACCATGATGATGCTTGGAAAGGAGAGGTGATTTCCAGAGGTTTGAAGAAAAATCAAAATGTCAGGTATCTCAATTGTGGCAAACAAGGTCACCTAAAAAGGGATTGTCAACAGGGCGTTCCTAGAAACAATGTTTTTTCTAAGAATAATCCCCACAGGACGGCCCTCCCTTTTGGAGCATGCAGAAGATGTAGCAAAGGCTGACATTGGACTAATGAATGTAGATCAACAAAGGACAGACAAGGTAACCCTTTGCCATCGGGAAATACCTTGAGGGGCCTCTCGCAGGTCCCCATGTCAAATTCAGTTCAGTGATTTCCTGTCATTGTGGAAGAAACTCCTTCTTAGAGCAATTAAAGAACCTAATACCTACTGTAAAAAAAATCATACTGCTCTGGATGATAGAACAGCTATAGAAGAGATAACAAAAAATTTCAGGAGAAACAATAAATCAAAATTGAAAAAGATTAGAACAAGAGAGACCTCTTGATTAGAAGAGGTGATAGTTCATCAAGGAGCGTGACCATTCCATCTAAACTAACTTATACGACTAACAAGTGCTTTTCATTTGATCAGATATAACTTGTCATAAGGGAAACTCCCCAACGTCAGAATTGGGGAATGGTTTTGTTTTTGTCTTTTCAGGAGAATGAAGGCACCCAGCTAAGGAATCTGAAGACTACTGGACAAATGAGACATGTGAAGAAAAGGACAAATCATCTAGGAAAAATGCCCCAAGAAAAAGAGTAAAATGGCCTATTAGTATATCACATTTCCAACAGGATAGAATTTCATAAATCTTCCCAAATGTTTGTTTCTGCTGTTTTCTACAGACACATAATGCAAATTGTCTTTTTGTAGTCCTAGTCCAATTAGAAATTAAATATGGCTGTGGAGTTGGAGTGTGGCTCTCTCCTTCTCTAAACTCAAGCATGCTTGTTAAAGTAAAATCCAAAATCTCTGTCTCATGTCAGAAAAGTTACCTGATATGGGACAAAAAAACCCTCAAAATTTAGGGACTATTTTATTGCTACAAATCTCATAATCCTTTGGTTTTATTTTAACTTTTTAATACTTTTCTTAAGGTCTAAATATTATCTCAAAATTTATAAGATTAATATACAATATTATATAAAAATATAATAATTTTTAAATCTTTTGTCATGATATTAATGGTCATATAGAGTAGTAATTTTAGAACAAGGTTTAATCTAGCTTCCTGTACATGATTTCAGGTTTGAGTCTCTATCAAGTAACTAGGAATTAAGTTTTTGTACTTTGGATGTACATAACAAATTATGGTCCTTTAACCTCTTTGAGATCTGCTACATATGACATTTAAAATGTTTAAGTTCTGCAGTGAACCATGACCATGCCTAACAGAGACCTCTGAAGTCTCCAAAAGAATGATGGGGCCCCACAAGGATGATTTCACATGGACTGTGATAATGCCACTAAGCTGACAAACACCATCCACAGACTGGCTTTGTACTACAAACTGCTCAGAACAATTTCAAGGTGGCTAGCTGATCCAGCCTCACAAACTACTCTAGTCAGGACTTGAGACAAAACCCTGCACTTTCCCATTACACAGAGACTGGACAACAAATGATATAGCTAATTTTCCCAAGACTTGATAATTAACCCAAATTTTTCTGTTCAGGATCCCCTAAAGATGCCATTGGCCCTAGACAGCAGGAAGTGATTTTAAGAACATGACACTCAATGTTCCCATGAGGTGGGGTGGGTGGTTTTTGGTCTTTCAGTGGGTTATGGATATTTGTCATTGTTTAGGGTGGTTAGTTACAAGTTGTTATTGGTAATGATTTTTTTTTTTTTAAAAAGCTGAACAAAGGAGATTAGATTCAGGGCTCTTGTTTTGAAAAAGAAGAAAAAAGGATCATATAGAAATGATAGGACAAAAGGGTGGATTATTGAATCTACTTTTAAAAAGCAACTACTTGCTTTAAATATTTTACATTGATATGGATCTTTGAATATGGATACAAAGTTGGGATTATTTTTGTTAGAATATACTGTACATACATTTCTAATCTTGTTCAAGGTATTGTATCTATACAGCTTATTTAACAATGTAATGCAAATTGCTAGTTTTTTAAAGTTATTATTAAAAACTATTTAGGATAATAAAGAAATGCAGTTTAGTAGTTAGTCACCAATTACAATTAAACTTGTAGTCATGTTAGATATGTTTTCAAGGTCAAACAGATATATTTTAGGTAGACAGGTAGTCTTCAAACACTTCAGAGATCTACAGAATATGGCATTTAAGATGTTTTAATAATGGAGGGTAGGGGATGGGGGATGAGAACATAAGGGAACAGGATGGTTGAACTGGAACAGGGAAGGAATGGAAGAGCAATGCAAGAGATACCATGATAGACAGAGATACCATATGGGGATAGGGAGAAACCAGGTGCTAGGGAAGTTCCCAGAAACCCACAAGGATGATCCTACCTTAGACTACTAGCTATAGCGGATAGGGTGCCTGAACTAGCCTACCACAGTAATCAGATTAGTGAATACCCTAACTGTCATCATAGAGCCTTTATCCATTAACTGATGGAAGCAGATGCAGAGATCCACAGTCAAGCACCAGGCTGAGCTCCAGGAGTCCAGTTGAAGAGAGAGAAGAGGGATTCTATGAGCAAGGGGTATCAAGATCATGATGGGAAAGAAGAAAAAAAAAAGATCATGGTGGGGATGCAGAGATGACCAAACCAAACTAGTAGGAACTCATGAACTGTGGATCAATAGCTGTGGAGCTTCCATGGAACTGGACGAGGCCCTCTGCATAGGCTAGACAGTTATATAGCTTGATCTGCTTAAAGGGCCCTCTGACAGTGGGATCAGGATCCATCTCTAGGGCATGAGTGGACATTTGGAGCCCACCTTCTATGTTGGGATACCTTACAAAGCCTTGGTCCAGGGGGAGGGGCTTGGAACTTCATCAAGCCTGAGTGTATCAGGCTCTATTGACTCTCCACCCTCATGGGAGGCCTTGCCCTGGAGGAGGTAGGAATGAGAGTTGGGATGGGGGGAGGGCTGGTGAGTGGGAGGAGGGAGGGGAGGGGAATCTGTGGTTAGTATGTAAAGTGAATAGAAAATTTCTTAATAAAAAAGAAAAAAGAAAATATAAAAAAGATGTTTTAATAACATAAGTCTTTTAAAAAAATATGATAATGAGATATGTCTGCTCCTGGCAGCAGAGAAGACGATGAGCACTGAAGAAACTCCATAGAGAGTTTACTTTCTTTGTGGCAAAAGTTAGCCACTGGGCAAGAAAATGCCCTTACATCAACTGCTGACAGTATGCTGTCCAAATGGGACAAGCAGGACACAAAAGAAAGGACTGCCAAACTTTGCCAAGACAAGGTAGGACAGTCCTTCAGAAAATCCTTCTTCACAGAAGAGTCTGTCAGATATTCTAGGCCTGTAGGCTGAAGATGGATGCCCCAATGTTGCAGAGGAAGCTTGAGTGACTGTCCAGGCAGACGGCTGTTTCTGTCATTTCTCACATTTTTTGGAAGTCCCTTGCTTGTACTTCTTGCTACTCAGGTAATATTATTTCCTTCTCAGGTCTCTGATGGAGTTGAAGATTTTATATAGTTATAGTTTTCCTTGTTATCAGATTCAGGAAAGAAATTCACTGAAGAGGTATAAAGTGTATAGGTTTGAGAGATTATCAAAAGATAGTTTTGGGTTGGTAATGCAAATTAGAAGGTGAACTAGGTACAACACTTTGCACTCACCAAGATAGGATAGATAATGGAGTATTTTCTCTGAATTTGTCAAATGCTAACGGACTAGATGTTATTGATGTATTTATTGCCCATATATTGTTTATTGTTATGGTACTTATTGTATATAGTTTTTCTTATAATAATTATAATGTTCTCTTTTTAATGTTAGACAAAAAGGGGAAATGTGGTGATATTTTGTTTGTACTCTAACAAATAAAGCTTGCCTGGAGACCAGAGTAGGGAGCTAGCCACTAGAGGCCAGGCAGTGGTGGCACACACCTTCAATCCTAGCACTTGGGAGGAGGAAACAGGAAATTATATAGCTGGGTGGAGAGAGGAAGTGATGAGGTGGGGTGGAGACAGGAGCTGGGCCTTTTCAGTCTGAGGATTCCTAGAGGTAACAAGTGGCTGTGGCTTGCTTTACATCTCTGATCTTTCAGTATTTATCCTGATATCTGACTCTGGGTTATTATTAAGACCAATCAGAATTTGTGCTACACACCCCCATCTCCAAGATGTAAAGATTCCTCATCTTTCCCTGGTCCAAGCTCAGCCCTGGGACTGAAGGGTCCTGGAATATATAGTTCTTTACTGACTGGTTTAAGCAGAGAGGTGCTGCCCTGGTGTCAGTACTGGGAATGAAGATCTGGAGACAGATAGCAAGTTCCCACTGCCTTTGCCAGGCCCAGTCCCTTTGGATGGAGCACTTGTGGTTTAACCTCATTTGGAGGGATTCCCATGGCCTCTCGTGGCCTAGTGCCCACACAAACCATGTGTTTCGATAGGCCTCTACTGGTTCTGAGTCCAAACTATCCAAAGCCAACATTTTTCTTGCTTCCTTCAGCCCTTCCCAAGCTTTAGCCCTTGGTACATTTGGTCACCCAGATTCTCCTTTGAAGTTTGGACTTATTTGCTGGCTGTAAGGCTTAAGAGACCTTCTCCCTCCTCCCTCCCTGGCCCTACCAAACTCTGAGCAGCCAAAATACACACACTGCCTGCCTTTCATCTTTCCCTACTCCCTTGGATGTATGGAAAGAAGACTTTTCTCAACTTGAGGCTCTCAGTTTTGGATTTTTGAAAAAAACTTACTCAAATTGGTTTCACCTCCTGATTACATAAAACTGGCTTTATGCATATGCATATGCAGCCCCAGGATGTTGGCTGGGCAACTGGATGGGAGGTTGGGCTTGCTTTAATGACTCAAAGCTACAACTGGACATTGATACGTACCACTTTGCTGAAGTCTGAACTGTTTGGGATGTCAGAAGCCGTCCATCACATCAGGTGAGTCAGAAAGAAACAGCAAGCTACTGAGGAAGTCAGAAGGCTTCCTGACATGTATTTCTTCCACACACCAGGAGAATGGGAAGCATGGTGGCTTTGCAGGAGACAAACTGAACCATCTAAGTATTTATATGGTGAAATTCTAACCCCTGCTACTTCAGAAGGAAACCATATTTAAAAATAAGATCTTAAGAGGTTACTAAGAGATAGGTATGGTAGCTCACACCTATAATCCCAGAACTAGAATAGAAGTGGAAGGATTAAGAATTCAAGGTCATCCTCAGCTACTCAGTGTTTGAGGCCAGCCTGGGCTGCATGAAATCTTATCTCAGAAAACAAAATAAAAACACAAGTTATTAAGAGTCAAGTGTGATGGTTCACACCTGCACTCCTGGTACTCTGGGAGCTGAGACAAGAGGACAATCCCAAATTCTAAGCCAGTCTAGACTATGTAGTGAGTTCCAGGCCAGCCTGGGTTACAAAGTGAGACTTCTTTAAAATAGATAGATGGTTGATAGATATATAGATAGATAGATGATAGATAGGTAGGTAGATAGAAGATAGATAGATAGACAGATAGATAGAGATAGATGATAGAGTTATTAACTTAAAATGGGGTCATGAATATGACTGTTAATGTTTCTAAAGAAAGACATTTAGAAACAGAAAGGTGCATGGAAAGAGGCCGTGTAAAGACAGGGGAGGGAGATAACTATCCACAAGCCCAGATCAGAAAGCTCAGAAGAAGCTGTACTACCAACACTTTAACCTTAGACCTCCAGCCTTCTGAATTATGAGACTATGCATTTGTGTTGTCTTAAATCCTCAGTTTGTGGTCCACTCTTCTGGAAGCTCCAACAAACCAATACACCACTATACTCTACTATTTCTTCAAGAACACACTAAATATTTATAGACTGATTATTTGTGTGACATTTAAAACAAACTCTTTTTGCATTTTTCAGTAATACTCATTAAATATTTAGATATAATTTTAAAAAGTAAAGATGATAATCTTTATATAAACATTTTGAAAGAATATGAAATATTGTTTTAAGAAAGAAATTATGAGGCTGGAGAGATGGCTCAGAGGTTAAGAGCACTGGCTGTTCTTCCAAAGGTCCTGAGTTCAATTCCCAGCAACCACATGGTGGCTCAAAACCATCTATAATGAGATCTGGTGCCCTCTTCTGGCCTGCAGGCATGTAGGCAGAACACTGTATACATAATAAATAAATCTTTAAAAAAAAAAAGAAAGAAAAAAAAATTATGGTATATGGACAGCATAAATTGAACTCAACAGATTATTTAAAAAGAGGGAACATAAAGGAAGGGTGGGAAGTGGGGGGTGATCTAAAAGGAATTAAAGGGAGGAATGGAGTGAACATGATCAAAATACATTGTATGAAATTCTCAAAAAATGAATAAAACTTTTTGAAAAGAATGAAATTATGACATTCACAGGAAAATAGATAGAAATGGAGTTTTTTAAGTGAAATGACAGCCCAATACCAAATTTTCCCTCATATGCACAAAATCTAGATTTATATTTAAGTATATGCATGCAGTGTGTGTAAGAAAAGACAGTAAAAAGGAGAGAAAGGAGGAGGAGGTAGAGAGGAAGGGTGAGAGGGGACAAGGGAAAAGTAATGAGATAGAGTTGTTAGGAGAGCAGGAGGGACTATGTTGGGGGAGAAAGGGGGCAGCATGAATGGGGGAGTCACTGGGAATGAATAAGAACAAATATAGTGATACAGATTATAGATGTGCAACAATGCCACAATGAAACCCACTCTGTATTTTAGCCCCAAATTTCATTAAAAACAAAATTTTTAAAAATATTCTTTTAATATTTTCAATGGTGACTTGAAGAAAGATACTGAAAGCATCTTGCCAAATTTGCAAGTGATCCTAACTTACTACACCAGAAGTAAAAGAGCTAAAAGAAAGAAAGGAAGGAAAGAAGGAAGGAAGGGAGGAAAGGAGGAAGGGAGGGAGGGAAAAAGGAGGGAGGGAGGGAGGGAGGAAGGAAGGAGGGAAGGAAGGAAGGGGGGGAAATAACCAATGAGGAGCCCGAGCAAAGAAAAAAGCAGCTAGATCTGAGCATGGTGGGGCACTCCTATAATGTCAGCATTGGAGAGGCTGAGCAGTGAAACCCGGTCTCAGGAGTCACAACAGGAGCCAAGGGACTGTGGAGGTGCTCTGTGGGTAAGAGCTTTCGCTGTGCAATCATGAGGATCTGAGTCTTGGTCCCAGCAGCTATGTAAAAAGCCAAGTATGGCTGCACCTGTATCTGAAACCCAGTGCTGTGGGGAGAGAGCACAGTGATCAATCAGTCAGCACAACCAAACGGGTGAGCTCCGTCTCGGTGAGAGACCTTGTGCTGGGTGAGCTCCGTCTTGGTGAGAGACCCTGTGCTGGGTGAGCTCTGTTTCGGTGAGAGACCCTGTGCTGGTAGTTTTTTCTCAACTTGATACAAGCTAGAGTCATCTGAGAAGAGGGAACTTCAATTGAGACTACGCCTCCATGAGATCAGCCTGTAGGCAAGCCTGTTCTTAATTAGTGATTAATGTGGGAGGGCCCAGCCTATTGTGAGTGATGCCAGCCCTGGGCAGGTGGCCCCAGGGTACTTTTAGTTCCTGCCCTGACTGCTTTTGATGAATGAACTGTTATGTGGAAATGTGAGCTGAAATAAACCCTTTCCTCCCCAAGTTGCTATTGGTCATGGTATTTTATCACTAAGACAGATCCTGTCTCAGAAAAGTAAGGTGGAGAGCGATTGAGAAAGCCACCCAACATTGATCTCTGGCCTCCACTTGTATACACATACGTAAGCACACATGCACATGCGTGCACACACGTGCATGCGTGCACACACAGTAGCCCCTACCAAGTTTCCAAGCTCCATCTCTTCAGCTATTTTCTGCATTCCCTGGCTTTGGAAACCTTCCTCAGCCCAGTAGCCTCTCTCTAGATTTCTCTTTGCCCATCTGGGAGTTCATTTACTCCTTTCTAGGGATGTACTGAGTGCCTGCTGAATACCAGCCTCACTGCTGAATTGCTGATACAACAATGAACTACACAGGTCACAAAGTGGGGTCACACTCTAAGGCAAAGAGTACTAGGGAGGGTGGAGAGCATGCTGTGGGGATGCAGTCACGGTTTTAAATCTTGACCCAGATTAGGAACACTTCCATTGAGATCTAAAAGATGAGCCCAATTCAGGTGGATGGAACGGAGGAGAATATCTAGGATCATAGGTGAAGGATCATTTGGGCAGAGGAAACACCAAATTCTACCTCTGGACACTGGGTAGTTGTTAGGAGTTTGAATGAAACACTGAACTTCTCAAAGGCTCAGCTTCTCTGCCTGTAAAACTGGAATAAAGCACTGAACTGAATGAAGTGTGAATTGCCCTATGGCAGGCAGGCAGCACAATGCCAGGCAGACAGTAGATGCGAAGAAGAAATAACAACAAATGAAACAAACAAAAACCCCACAGCAGTCATCATTACCATCACTGTCATCATTATCATCACTTATGAAGACCAGGGACATGATCGGCCCTCAAGAGAAGTAGAGAACAGTGGCTTTATCACCCGCGGAGGGGACCACACCCCACCTCTACTCCACACCCCACCTCTACTCCACACCACAGCTACACACTGCAGACGCAAAGCCCATGGGCACACTGGGGATACAGTTTTTGGGAATTAAGGAAGGCAACAAGAGAAGGGAGATGAGAGGAGACAAAAGAAAGCTATAAAGAAGGAAAGAGATGAGGAAAGACTTTAATAGGGAACAGAGGAAAGAGGCAGACTGCAGAGAAAGGGAAAATCAACTTATCTGTTGGCTAGAAAGCTTTCACATCTGTGGCTTATTGGAAATCAGATACTGCACTTTCTAGGGTTCTCCAAGCATTAATCACAAGATAGGAGAGAGGAATTCATGTTATACAGTTTATTAAAAATAAATGATAACAGAGGTTTGTTTTTATGCTAAGCAGGCATGAAAAGTGTATTTGATAAGGAACTGCATTCTTGTATAGAGAAGCAATGATTCCCTCTGCTGGGTCCACAATTCCACTGATTCTGCTGAATGTGCACAGTGACTGGGCATTTGAACAACGGGGGAGGATTTTACTTCAAAAGTCTTTTCTATGTTTAAAACAATCTCATAAACTCTATACATCAACCTTCATTTTTATGGTCAGTTCTAATAATAAAGAAACATTCCAGCCAAATGCATCCTGTAGAGACCCCATCCTACCCACTACATTGGCACTGGAAGAGAATGGTTCCCTACAAAGGCGTGGGCCCTACCTCTGCCAACTTCTCCCTTGGTAGGAAAATGCTAGCAGCTCATTTTCGAAGTTTCAGAAGGGTGGACCCAGCCTGAAGTTAGTTAATTCTCCAGCTGCAATTGTTCCTGCAGATGTTATTCATCTCGAATCCTCTTCCTGGCTCACATTCCACAGTATCTCCCAAGGCCTTCCTCTTGCCCATTTCCACCCCACCTCAAAGACTGCTCTTCTGTAATGGTTTACACTTGAAAAACCAGCTAAATGAGACCTTCTGGGTGTGGGGCTAAATAACCTGTATTCCAACAAGTCTTCCAGGGGCTTCTGATATGCCTGGTCCTATTGCCCATCCTCCATACCCCTAAACTTCTTCCCCAACTTTTCCTACCCCAAACTTCTCCCTCGTCTTTCAGATTGTGGTAGTTCCGGATCAGTCTTACCTGGAGAGAATGAAAGACAGCAGAGGACTCCACACACCATCGATGGGTGTGAAAGAAAGAACTGGTGACATCACATTCCCTAGATAAAGCCTGAGGGATCACTGACCTCTTTCTCTTCTAGAAAGGAACAGAGTCTCAGAGAAGAAAACCATTTGCCTAAGTAAGAAGTAGTCAAATCAAGACAGGCATCAGGGCTGGGAGACAGCTCATCAGTTAAGAGCACTTGCTGCACAAGTGTGAGAACCTGAATGAAGATTCTCAGCATCCATGGGGAAGCTGGGTGTGGTGTGTGCATGTCTGGAACCCCAACACCATAGCGGGGGTGGGGGGCAGAGACAGGAAGATCTCTAAGACAGACACACAGAGTGGTTGAGAGAAAGAATAGATAAGACAGTGGAAAAAAAAAAACCCAAACTGGAATCATCTGGTAGTAGGATGTAACTCACTGTCTGTACAGAACATCAGCCTTGCATGTGTAAAGTCAGGGGTTGTCACCACCAGCACTAAAAAAAATGAACTAACAAAAAAACATATGATAAAATCAGCCATTAGATATTAATACTCTGTTTTGTGAGCAGGACCAGTGCCAAGGCTGGAAGTGAGTGGGACCTCAGCATGACCTGTGGTGGCTGTGGATGTCTCATGGTCTCCATAAAAGTCCCCATGGAAGAATCAGCCCAGGCTGAAATCAACATGTCCTAGCACAGGACACACATCTTTCTTTGCTCTGAGTACATGTGCTTCAAGCCATGCATCCCTTTCATAAGGCTGGGCATGGTTTCTGTGTGGTTTGCAAAGTTTTGACAAGTTGATAAATTGCTTAACCTCTCAGAGACTCTGCTTCCTCATCACTAAGAGGCACATAACAAGACTCACCTTGCAGTGTTTTTCCCCAAAGATGAAATGAAATAATGTCTGTCTCAGGGATTCACAAACCAGCCACCCTCCATGTGCTGTGATCCATGTGCACCACTCAGCCCTCTTTCCAAGTACAAAAATAACTGGAATGCCAATCTCTCTGAGGCAGGAACCACTGGTAGCCCTTAGAATATAAGGTAGTCAGGTTGGACACCTTGGCAGGCGACCCACAATGTGTGGTCTACTGAAGGTGGATCTTGCCTGGTTGGGAGAGATAGGAATTGGCATTTGACTTGACTATAGCTGATAATGGGCTAGGATTTCTATTACTGTGAGGAAACACTATGACCAAAAGCAGGTTGGAGAGGGGAGGCTTTATTTGGCTTACACTTATAGATTGCTGTTCATCATCAAAGGAAGTCAGGACAGGAACTCAAACAGGGCAGGAACCTGGAGGCAGGAGCTGATGCAAAGGCCATGGAGGAGTGAGGCTTACTGGCTTGCTCCACATGGCTTGCTCAGCCTGCTTTCTTATGGAACCCAGGATCACCAGTCCAGTGATGGTACCACCTACATGGGATGGGCCCTCCCACATCAATCACTAATTAAGAAAATGCCTTACAGGCTTGCCTACAGCCTGATCTTATGGAGGCATTTTCTTAATTGAGGTTCCCTCCTCTCAGACTTTAATTTAGCTTGTGTCAAGTTGACATAAATCTAGCCAGCACAATGGGTCTTGGCTGAAGAAATATACTCCAGGTACAAAGGAAGAAAATGAAAACCGGGAAACTTGAAAGTGTAGCTGCACCGCCCCCCCCCCCCCACCAGCCTCAAAGGATGAGGGACGGGTTGCTTCAATGGAGTCTCCACAAGAGCCAAGGACCCTCATGGCTGCTGGCACCTGTTTTCCTCCGTCACCAGGGGCACCCACAAATGTCAGTCGGGGTATTGTTTGAGGCTGTGGATATCCTACTTCATTATTGGAAGCCAGTTGAAAATGTCAATAATTATCAAGCTACGTGAAACCCTCACTGGAAACAGAGCAGGGCATCTCATGTTCATTCTCTAGGCCAGCCACTTCCTCCCATTACACTGATAATTTAAGAAGGATTTCGTCTTCTTATGAAATGCTTGGCAATTTCACATGGCGATGCACACTTGGGGGTTAGAGTGTCCTGTCACTCCCCACCACATTCCCTGAGGGTCTCTCTGAACCTGCAGCTAGGATGGCAGGCAGCAAGCTCCACTGACCCCATCTCTGCCCCACAACACTGGCGTTGCAGGTGACGCGTGGCCACACACAGCTTCTGGCATGGGTGCTAGGGATTCAAACTCCAGTCCCCATGCTTGAGCAGCAAGCACCCTTGCTCACTCAGCCATCTCCTCAGCTACCAATTCTACTATTTTAATGTCAGACTTAATTAAAGGTGCATGCAAAATGTAGTCAATGTTTCATAATACATTGTGGTTTCCAAACAGCAATGTTTAGAGATGTGTAAGGTGAAATCTTAGACTCTGTGATAGCTATTCTTGGTTGTCAACTTGACTACATCTGGTATTAACTAAAATCCACAAATGGAGGGCACACTTGTGAGAGATTTTTTCTTAATTTGAAATAGGAAAATCCATTTCTAATCTAGATCTTTGAGGTAGGAAGACACTCCTTCAATCCAGATCCTTTTGTTTTTTCAAGACAGGGTATCTCTGTGTAGCCTTGGCTGTCCTGGAACTCACTTTGTACACCAGGCTAGCCTTGAACCCACAGAGATCTGCCTGCCTCTGCCTCCTAAGTGCCCAGCTTTTTTGTTGTTGTTGTTGTTTTATAATACAACTTTTTAAAATTATTTATTTGCATGTGCATTGGTGTTTTGCCTGCATGTGTGTTTATGTGAGGGTGTCAAATCCCCTGGAACTGGAGTTACAGACAGTTGTGAACTGCCATGTGAGTCATGGGAATTAAATTCAGGTCCTCTGGAAGAGCAGCCAGTGCTCTTAACCACTGAGCCATCTCCTTAGCCCCAATCTAGATCTTTTGAGCTGGGAAAAAACATGCCTTTCATCTGGGTCTTGAGGTGGGAAGACACACCTTTAATCTGCCACACCTTCTGCTGGAAGTCCATATAAGGACATGGAAGAAGGAAGCTTTTGCTTTTTGCCTGCTTATTCTCACCTTGCTGGCAAATCCCTTCCTTTACTGGCATTAAAGTCCACTTCTTCAGGATTCCAGTATATACGGAAGACCAGCTGAGACATCCAGCCGGTGGACTGAACAACTTGTGAATTCTTTGACTTTCTGTTCACAGACAGCCATTGCTGGATTAGCTGGACCACAACCTGTAAGTTATCCTAATAAATACCCTTTCTATATATATAGAGAGAGTCATCTATAAGCTGTGTTATTCTAGAGAATCCTGACTAATACAAATTTTCTTCATTAGCTGAATTTTAAGTAGTAAGATAACATATTTATAAAGCAGTGTCCCTAAATTCTGTTGCCTGTACCCTTGAACTGTCTGTGTGGGAAGGAGAGTGGAGGTCCTGCTCCCACATGCCCGGGCCAGACTAAGGAGCCTGCATCCATTTTGGTCTTTGTCACTCACTTCTTGAGTCAACTGCCACACTGCCACAGGTGCCCTTGTGAGACGCGGGAATCCATGTGGGTGGCACTGCTGCAGGAGAGGTCGACCATCGGGAGAGGAAAAGATCTCCAGGTTAGCTGGCGGAAACAAAGTGAGCAAGGCTGGCAAGTGGAGAAAGGAATAAATCTTTCAACAACTTCTGGGGAGAGACAAGCCTGGGAAGGCAAGCGAACAGCGGAATATCCGCACAAGAAGACACTAAGAGGCTGCCTTGAACTCACTCTTAGGAGTGAAGACATGGAGACTATGTGAGCAACTGAGCAGGAACAGTGAGGGTTTCTACAAAGGCTGTTATGCTGTGCTGGTTGCCATGGAAATAGTACCCCCCATAAACACACACACACACCACCCCCGACAGGACAGGAATGTATAAAAGAAAACAAATGTGCACAGAGGATGTGGCAGCATCTGTGGGTAGGACAATGTGTCTTCCAGCTAGCATTATCTTGAGGAGCCTAGGGAGGAACTGGCAAGGGAATGTGTGCTGTTGTTAAAATGGGAAGAAATCCAGGGGCTCTGGGAACTGCACAAATGCTGCCCTGACTCTACCTGCCACCATTGTGGCCTGGATGGGACAGGCTGGGGAACCCATGATCATTTGTTCTATTGGCTTGAGCATTGCTCTGGATGGCACCTGCAAGTCCGATGGCTCTTAGACCCTGACTTTTGCCCACCCAGGAAGCTTGGGGTGGTTAGAACTTCCCTCAGGCACAAAGTCAAAGGATCATCATTACTGTCTGCTTAAAGGCTCAGAATTGTCCTAAAAGGCCCTGAAGTTCTAAATCATTAGTTCCTTGCTTGTCTGGGCTTGTCTCCTTTTCAGATCCCCTACCTGAGACAGTCCATCTTCAGACTAATGTCCGAGTTTGCCTGTGAGCTCCCTTCTCATCCCTCTGCCGCCTGCTCAACCCTGGCTCTCCGTGGTCATGGCCTTCACAGGTAGTGTTCTCTTAAACCACTATTTTGGGAGTGGTTTGGCGACCCCGAGGTTCCCTGGAACCCCTTCAGAAGACCCATGAGGTCAGGCTTGTGTTCATAACACATATGTTCACCTTTCATTCTCTCAGACTTTCATGAGTGTATTTAACAAAAAAATGTCAGCTGGTGTGGTTTTAGATTCTACACTACAACTAATTTCAAGAAACTACTGTCTGTCAAGTTTCATGTACTGTCAAAGAAGATTCTACATGAGAAGGCTGCTACAGATGCTTCTCATTTCCCCAGCTACATGCAATACATGTATCTATGTGGTATCTATGTACAGCCCAACCAACACATGGCTGGAAATGCAGCTCAGTGGTAAAGCAATTGCCTAGTATGCCCAAGGCTCTGTGTTCAATACCCAGCATTACCCCAACTCCCCAAAATGAACACAGATTGAACAAAGGAAAAACAGGAATCTAGGAATATTATATTAAAGCAGACACTAAGAAGATTTGCAAAATTTAAGACAGAAATGCTGCTTTTACTAATTTTTATTATCGATAAAATAATTTTTTTCTGGTTTCAAGACAGGGTCTCTCTTGTAGCCCCGGCTGTCCTGGAGCTCGATCTGTAGACCAGGTTGGCCTTGAACTCAGAGATCTGCCGGCCTCTGTCTCCCAAGCACTGGGATTAAAGGTGTGTGCCACCACTGCCTGGCTTGATAAAATCAATTTTAATAAAATAGTTTATATCAACACAGTATGAATTTATCATTGTTTTTTGTTAACCAATATTTTTAGTTCTTCACTTTAGTTCCTAGTGCAGTAATTCATGATATTTCTAGCCCACAAGAAGCTCTCTGAAGTTCTCAGTTTATTCCTGAGTATGTGAGGAAGATTCCTGAGACCAAAAAGCTTGAGAGATCATGCTCAGCTGGCAGACTGGTTAATTTGGAGACGCCTGCACAATTGCACACAGATTCTTCCAAATTATTGATCTTTCTGTAAGCCTGTTCCCCACGACCTCACTGCACACTCTTCATGGAGGCTATTGATCTTAAGCTTTCCACCTTATATCCTGTGTCTGTCCCAATGTAGAAATCCCACATGGATGAAAAGGGAAAAATAAGCCCATGTGGATAGAGGAGTGAATGACCTACAAACACTGACAGGAGGAATAGGTATATCCACACATTTTCAGTGGAGGTATATGTGTGTGTATATGTTTATGTGTGTGTAGACAAATGGGTGTGCATGTGTGTGCGAACCAGAGGTCAATGTCAATTGTTGTTCCTCATGACTCCATATACTTTCTTCCTATTTTTGTCAGAAAAATTTGTAGAAATTTAATTATGAGTCACAGGTACACACATACACATACACACACACACACACACACACATACACACACACACACACACACACACGTATTTGTGGGTCTGTCTATGTGTTTCTCTCTCTCTCTCTCTCTCTCTCTCTCTCTCTTTCTTTCTTCCTACCAAACACTGACTCAAGTAAGCAAGGCATACATGAGCTCACAGAGACTGATGCAGTAAGCACGGTGCCTACACTGGACTGTACCAAGTCCTCTGATAGATATTATAGCTTTTAGCTTAGTATTTTTATGGAACTCCTGAGTGTGAAAACAAGTGTGTCTTTGATTCTTGTGCCTGCTCTTGGGACTCTTTTCCTTCTGATGGGCTGCTGTGTCTAACTCTGACACGATGGGTTTCACTTTCTTCTCTTGATTCAGTCTCTGGCTTGCTTGAGGCTGGCCAAGTGGGTTAGATTGAACAGTCATTGAGCCCTATGGACCCTCTAGTCTCCACTTCTCTGTAGGGCCCTGGCCTTCCCATTTTGAGTAAGCTGTTGCCTGCTTGCCGACCTGGACCAAATATCCTCCCTATGCTAATTCCCTGCCGGTTTCCACCCTCCTGAGTGCTTAAGGGAAGTTCCTTGTTTGTGTATCCTGCATATTAGGTGTTAACAGCTTAGATGCAAGATTGTAAACATCAGTAGCGAACTTCTGCCCTCTGGGGTTCTCCCATTGTGCTGTAAGACTGTATTTAAGGTTTCCTCCCTCTTTCAATAAACGGCATTAGGCATTCTGCTGAGGTGAATGACCCGCTGTCTCTGTTTTTCGATCCACAGCCCCTTGCTCGGACATGGTGAATGGGTGGTGGTAGCAGGCATTATCGCTACACCTCTCCACTACCGGACTTACTGGCCCACAGTGCTTTTTTAACATGAGTTCTGGTCATCAAACCCACGTTCTCATACCTTTCACAGCAAGTACTTCACCAACGAACAGCTCCCCAGCCCCATTTATATCTGAGACTCTGATTTGAATACAGGATAGAAAAACATGTATACATGGGCTTGTATGTTCTCTTCTTTCTTTCTTTCTCTCTCTCTCTCTCTCTTTCTTTCTTTCTTTCTTTCTTTTTTCTTTTTTTTTGGGGTGGGTGGGTGTGGTGGTGCATGCCTTTAATCCCAGCACTTGTGAGGCAGGCAGGTGGATCTCTATGAGTTTGAGGTCAGTATAGGCTACAGAGTGAGTTCCAGGAAAAGCCAGGGCTACACAGAGAAGCCCTGTCTTGAAAAACTACATCATCATCATCATCATCATCATCATAATCCTAAAAAGTTCAAACAAAAACTTAACAACTTAACCTAAGTAGGCTGGTCATGGTGACACATGCCTTCAATCTCAGTGCTCAGGTAGTAGACACAGGCAGATCTCTGGAGTTTGAAGCCAGCCTGGTCTACATAGAGAGTTTCAGACCAGCCAGAACTATGTACTAAGATTTTATCTCTAAATAAGTAAATAAACTAACCTAAGGGACAATTTTGTTTCTACTCAAAGTTCAGAGAAACTCTTGTAAGTGAATAACCAGGGAATACATCCTGCTGAGAGACACCATGAATGTGGCCAAAGTAACTTGTTCCAGGACTGCAGTGTGGCCTGGACAGAGTTCTGAACATAGAAAGAAAAACAAGCACACATAAAACACAAGACACCCTATTGTGAGAATGAACAGATGGCCACATGATTGGGCTAAGGCCAGCCAATGAGTGTGGCTTCTCCACTCTGATTCCCTTCAAAGTGCCATCCAAGGCAGACTGTGATCCAGAACGCTGGCCAGAGTTGCCTTGTTTGCTTTCCAATTTCATGGCTTCCTTCAACCTCCCTTGTGAGCAAAGCCGCCTTTCTGCATGTGTGGGAACACAAGCGTCCGAGGCTCAGGAAGCAGAAAAGCAACTACACACAGCATGCCACATCCAGGCCAAGGTTGAGGTGTCCCTGTCCCCTTTGTCCCTAACACATTGTCCAGTAAAATGAGGAAGAGAGGGTGATGGTAGTTTGGGGTGTCTGAAGAGACACTAGGACCAAACATTTAACTGGGGGCTTGCTTACAGTTTCAGAGGGTTAGCTCATGATCATCACAGGGTGGGGTGGTGGGGAGCATAGCAATAGACAAGATGGCACTGGAGCAGTAGCTGAGAGCTCACATGTGATCCACAGTGAGAGGCAGAGAGAGAAAGTTAAGTGGGATAGGCATGGGCCTTTGAAACCTCAAAGCCCACCCCTGGTGACACACCTCCTCCAACAAGAACACACCACCTCCAACAAGGACACACCTCCAGCAAGGACACACCACCTCCAACAAGGACACACCTCCAGCAAGGACACGCCTCCTCCAACAAGGACACACCTCCTCCAGCAAGGACACGCCTCCTCCAACAAGGACACACCCCCTCCAACAAGGACACACCTCCTCCAGCAAGGACACACCTCCTCCAGCAAGGACAAACATCATCCAACAATGACACACCTCCTAATCCTTCTAATCCTTCTCAAACAATTCACCTACTGGGGACTGAACGTGCAAATGTATGAGCCTATTGGGGATCAATGCCTTTGGCAAAATAGGTGTCTACCTCTTGTCTCAGAAGTTTCAGAGTTACTAATTCAGATGGTGAGTGTGTGTGTATGAGAGACAGACAGACAGACTAGGAGCCAAGAGAAGGTATACATTTTTCCAGTTAAGCCAGGGATAGCTCATTCCCAAACCAGCCTTATCAAAAACTCCTTGTGGGGCTTCAGACATAGCTCCATGATGCAGAGCTTCTCTAGTGTGTAAAAGGCTCTGGGTTCCATCCCTAACATCATAAAACAGTATGAGGTGTGGCTTCATAAACCCAACTATGCAGTCACAGATGGTGATGTAGAAAGCATCAAGATATGTTCAGTTATTTATACATATTTAAACACATATAATGTTAATCAGATAAATATCTTGAAATTGTTTTTTTTTAACCCTTTAGCCAATGTGCTAAAATTTCCCAGTTCTTTTCAATGCATGCAGAAGTCTTGTGTTTATGGCACTATGACTCTCAGGAGACTAAAGACAGGGTCACTGTTAAGTTAACATCAGTACAGGTTCTGCCCTATCAGAACAGGTTCTTCAGTTCTTTGGTCCCTGGCTGTAATTTGTGGTCCCCAGGTATCTGTCTGAAGGGCCCAGGTTCTCACAGCTGCCTACAAAGGTAAAATATTTTCAGATATTGCCATTCAAACTGGTACTAAAGCCAGTGTTTACTGTACTTAGAATTTATAGAAACTGCCTCATTAACTCCCCTGAAAATGCTCCAAGGCCAACATTTCTGTGTCCATTTTACAGACAAAGGAACTGAGCCTCAGAGAGGTTACCCATAGGAAACAGCAGCAGGACTAGAACCCACATCAGAAAGGTCACCCAGCAAGAAACAGCAGCAGGACTTGAATTCAGACTCACACCAATATACATTCTTGCCACATTGGCCAGCCTGCTTGTCAGACCAGACAATTTGCTGGTATTCTGTATGTTTTCTGGCATTTTCTTTCTGAAGAAAATATGTTCCCTAGATGGATGAGACCTGCCACTTTCCATTCCCATGATCCACCACTCTGCCATGCTTTCCCTACAACACCACATGCTGGAATATGGGCAGACTTATCCAGACAAGTTTAATACTTTTTTTTTCTCAGAACATCCCTGTCCAGGAAGTCCAGCAGGGACATTTTCAGAAGAAAACTCTTTGCTCTGTGTATTGGAGCAAAGTTATGAGCGTATATTAAGCCCAAGGCTTTAAAATAGAAGAAGCTTAATTGTAATTTGAAAACCTGGATATTTCCCATCCTCAGTGCAGATGTGCTAATCACCAGTGGGATCCCCCCAGTCCCCAGCACAGCCAGAAGAGAACCCAGGTGCTCTGGTCCAAGGCCTTGCTGACCCATACTACTGCCTGCTGGTGCGGGTAACCCTCACTCACCCAGCAGTGCAGTCTGAGGATGTGTCCGGACATGGCGGCCTCTGGAGGGAAACCTGGCTTGGGGGCGATCTCTGGCTGCGGCTGGCAGAAGGAGAACCAACTGCCCAAGCATTAGCAAGCACCCCACCAGCATCTTCTCCATTTTCAAGAGGAGCAGGGCTGTGGTCGTGGCTGTAATACAACACAAGAAAGGCAAGTGAGATTTCCGGGTACCCCGACATCAGGGTACTGCAGCACCATTGCTCTAATTTTTGGGGTCCCAAACATGCCATTTGTCTGTTTGCCCCTTCCAAACTTGAGGATGCCACATTTGGCCAGATCCTCTAGAGTACACATTTTGGGTTTTGTGGGTTTTTTTGGTTTTGATTTTTAGTTTTTCAAGATAGGGTTTCTTTGTGTAGTCCTGGCTATCCTGGAACTAGCTCTGTAGACCAGACTGGTCTCAAAAATCACAGAAATCCACCTGCTTTTGCCTCCCGAGTGATTAAAGGCATGTATGCACCACCACTGCCCAACATCTGGAGTACTCTTGAGCTGGCAGGGGCCATGGGAAAGTCCATCATCACCTTGGGTCACCAATCTACCTTGAAGGCTTTTATCAACTCAATTTATCATCAATTAATCATGGGCACATTCTACATCTTAGATTTGAAAGTGGAGGGATCTGAGAATTCCAGGTAATAATGGTCTTTCTGCTTATCAATAGCAGACTGTACAAGTTAATAGACATTAGTGTCCCTAGAAATCAATTTGGAGCTGACATGGGTGGTATGACAGGAGCAGTTGTACCCCCATCCCCAGTCTCTGCATCCTTTTTATTTTGATAGAGTATTGCTATGTAGCCCAGGTTGGCCATGAATTCATCATCCTCCTGCCTCAGCTTGTTGTGTCCCACCACAACCAACCTGTACTCATTTATTAAGAGGAAGCATGGCACAGTGACCAGGGCTGGGACTCTGCTAGACTGGGTCCCCATACCAGATATATCTAAGTGCTTTTCATTCATTTAGCTAACATTCTTCCTACATTCCCAAAGGCTTAGTGAGGTTTACTAGCTTGCCCAAGGTCACATATAGCATCCATTAGCAGAAAACCAAACTGACCCAAAAAAAGATCAGTTCCAGGAACTAAAACAAACAACTCCTCCAATGCTGAATAACCAAGTAAACCATTCCACAAATTGCTTTTAGGAACTGACCTGCTGATGAACTCAGGTCTGTCAACTGCTAAAGCCAGCCCACTTGTTACTCAGCATAAAAAGTATATTAAAAATAGAGACGTCTATTTGGTGCTTACTGTGTGCCAGGCACTGGACTAAAGACTTGGATAATACTAAGTGACCGAATTCTCAGATAACTCAAGAAGTAATTTGCCTGGTCATGTGGCTTATCGGGTTGATTCCTGACAGATAACTCTTGTCCATCTTCCCCCATTTAAACAGTTTACAATCTGCTAATTGAACTGGCTGCTCTTTATAGCTTTAACTCTGAGATTCTTTCTGAAAAGAAAAAGGGAAAAAATTTAGACTATCTTGTGCTGTAAATATTGCTCTGCATGCTGTGAATGTGTTGCTCTTATTGGTTAATAAATAAAGTGCTGATTGGCCAGTAGCCAGGCAGGAAGTATAAGGCAGGACAAAGAGAGAAGAGAATTCTAGGAACAGGAAGGCTGAGTCAGGAGTCGCCAGCTAGACACAGAGGAAACAAGACGTAAAAGTACCAGTAAGCCACAAGCCATGTGGCAACTTATAGATTAATAGAAATGGGTTAATTTAAGATATAAGAACAGATAGCAAGAAGCCTAACATGGTCATAGAGTTTATAAGTAATATAAGCATCTGTGTGTTTAGTTGGGCCTGAGTGGCTGTGGGCCCAGGCGGGACTGGAGAAAACTCCAGCTACAATCTTGCCTCTTTTCCTTTTTTGAAAATTACTTTATTTTATGTGCATGGGTGTTTTGCCTGCATGTATGTCTGTGCACAGGAATGCAATATATGAGAATCCAGAAGAAGGCATCAGATCCCCTGGACCTGGAGTTACAGACAGCTGTGAGTTTCCATGTGGGTGCTGGGAACTAACCCCGGTCCTCTGCAAGAGCTGCCAGTGCTCTTAACTGCTGATCCATCTTTCTAGCCCTTCCTCTTTTTCTAATCTCCAAATCTATTACTTGCTTTCATAGTTTCTTGATACTAATCACAGAATTTGACATGCTACTCTAAATGTATGGCACCATCCATAAGTGATTTCTATTATTTTACCTTTCTGTGTCTGACTTGTTTCATGTAGTAGAATGTCCTCCAGGTCAATCTGTTTTGTTCCCTAATAAGTAAAATATGAACTGAACTCAGGTCGTCAGGCTTGGGGCAAGACCCTGTATCCACTGAGCCACCCCACCAGCTGTTCTGTTGTGATTCTTAGTGTTCTTCATTTGAGACAATTATGTATACATGCTGATCTACGATTTTTAGAATTTACTTTTTGAGACAGGGTCTCACTATATAATTCCTGCTGACCTCACAAAGATGTCTTCCTACCTCTGCCTTCCGAGTGCTGGGATTAAAGGGATGCACCTCCATGCCCGGTGCTGCTCTAAGACTGAAAATGGTTTAAAAACAACTTTACTGAACTGTGGTGATATTTTGTTCGTGATCTAACAAATAAAGCTTTCTTAGAGATCAGAGTGCAGAGCTAATCACTAGTTAACCATAGACGCCAGGCAGTGGTGGCACACACTTTTAATCCCAACACTTGGAATCTTATGCCTTTAATCTCAGCACTAGAGAGGTGGAGACAGGAAGTGATATGACTGGGCAGAGATAAGATGGATGGAGATGGGGGTTGGCCCTTTCAGCCTGAGGAGTTGGCGAGGTAAGAGGTAGCTGTGGCTTGCTCCCTTGTCTCTCTGATCTTTCAGCATTTACACTGACATCCGGCTCTGGGTTTTTATTATTAAGACCAATTAGAATTTAAGTGTCATCTGGCATCCAACTTTTGGGGCAATAATTCACAAAAATGCCACTTGCCTGTGGCCTTGCAGTCATTGGAACAGGCCAGAACTGCACATGGCTGGAGTCACTACCCTGACGGCTAATGTTTTTCTTTCTTTTCCTCAAGCCTCTGAGTGAGTTGGAATTTTTTGGTTGCAGCCTATCTGCAACAAACTCCATAGGCTTTTTGTTTTGTTTTATTTTTTGAGATAGGGTTTCTATGTGAAACAGTCCTGGCTGTCCTGGAACTCACTCTGTAGACCAGACTGGCCTCAAACTCGCAGAGATCCACCTGCCTCTGCCTCCCAAATGCTGGGACTACAGGCATGTGCCACCACTGCCCACCCTCCATAGGCTTTTGGGCTCCAAAAACCGCAGGAGTCAGCCACTTTCGAAAATCCCCTGTGCAGACAGCTGGCTCTTCGGCTTCTTCTCTCCAAGGGGTTGTGGGCTTCCCCTGGACCCCCTCCTTGGGCTGCTGCCACACTAGGTGCTGCCTTGAAAACTGTTCAGGCTTCTAAAGTTCTCACAAAGCAGTCAGCTCCACACTTCACGATGGTGAATCATCACCGTTGGCAGATTTGGTGAGACAACTGGGAATTCTTAAAGGGAGGAATTAGTTAAAAGAGACAGTTTTTTTCCCACATTAAAAAATAGGAAACAACCCAGGCAGCAGTGGCACACACCTTTGATCCCAGACTCAGGAGGCAGAGCCAGGCAGATCTCTGTGAGTTTGAGGCCAGCCTAGTCTACAGAGTGAGATCCAGGACAGGAACCAAAAGTACACATAGAAAACCTGTCTCAACCCCCCCCCCCAAAAAAAACTATTACAATGGAGGGAGTTAGGTTTCTGTATGCTAATATGCTGGACAGTTTGAAAATAGAACAATTAAATCAGAGGATAATTAATTTAGATGGGATTTACATAATTATAAATATTATCTGTTTGATGATTTTTGTTTTATCATTTAAAAAGTTGATTAATATGAGCACCAAGATAAAAGTACTAGAAAAACTTACTAAAACAGATCATAGGGAGATTCAGACTCAGATAATAGAATTTAAAGGAGAACCAATCTCAGCATTGCATTATAAGGCTAGAGAGCAGCAGCCTAAGGTTTTCAAACAGCCAACCTTAATTTATCCAGTAACTTTACAGGAAATGCCAAATGATATATATCCCCAAAGCTGTGTAAGAGCTGAATGGACTCCTGTGGAAATGTTAGATTTGAGGAGATTCAAAGAAGTGATAGTCTCATATGGCATGCATTCTCCTTTTGTGAAGCAGATGTTAAACTCATGGTCAACTTGTAATAGAATTATCCCTCAAGACTGGAGAGACTTGGTTACAGAAGTCTTAGAGCCTGGTCCTCAGTTACAGTGGAGGACCTGGTGGAAAGATGAGGCTAAGACCATCGAACTATGAAGTAGGTCTAGAGGTATGGAAATCTTCCAAGACCAACTCCATGGAGAGGGAGATTGTGCTAATGTAGAAAGCCAGTCTATATATGATGACCACACCCTGGCTTTATGCCACACAGTAGTCTTGAATGCTTGGGACAGAATTGAAGAAGTAGGAAAGAAAACTGAGTCATTTTCTAAAGTGATACAGGGCCCAAAAGAAACATTCACTTATTTCTTACAAAGATTGACTTCAGCAGCAAATAGAACCAAATTCAGAAGCTAGACAAATAATAATTGAATCTCTGGTTTTTAAAAATCCTAATGCACAATGCAAAAAAAGTAATTAGGCCATTAAAGGCAAGATCAGCACCCTTGGAAGACTAGATCCAAGATATAGTCAACACTGAATCTCATAACAATGATGATGCTTGGATAGGAAAGGTGATTTTCAGATGTTTGAAGAAAAATCAAAATGTCAGATGTTTCAATTGTGGTAAATAAGGTCACCTAAAAAGGAATTATAAACAGGATATTTCTAAAAACAATGTTTTTTCTAAGAATAATCCCAACAGAACACTCCTCCCTTCTGGAGTATGCAGAAGGTGTGGTGAAGGCTGACATTGGACTAATGAATGTAGATCAACAAGGGACAGACTAGATAAACCTTTGCCATCAGGAAATGCCTTGGAGGGCCTTTCACAGGCCCCCATGTCAAATTTGGTTTAGTGATTTCCTGTCATTGTAGAGGAAACTCCTCAGAGCAATTAAAGAACCTAATGCCTATTGTAAAAAACCATACTGCTCTGGATGATAGGACAGCTATAGAAGAAAGAACAAAAAACTCAGGAGAAACCATAAAGTGAATATTTTTGTAAACTTCTACAAATGAACAAAGACCAAAGTTAAAAATACAAATAAATGATGTCATCATTGAAGAGCTTGTAGACACAGGTGCAGATGTAACAATAATTGCACCAGAATCTTGGCATCCAAATTGGCCTAATCAGGAGGTAAATGTTCAGCTTTTAGGGATTGGAATGTTATCTCAGGTAAAACAGAGAACAGGATGGGTCCAATGTATAGGGCCAGAAGGACAGAGGAAAATTAAAGCTATATATGGCTAACATAGCAGTGAATTTATGGGGACATGATTTGTTACAGTAATGGAATACTCAGATTAACATTCTTCCAATCTTAGAAACAAACCATGAATTAACATATGTTTCTGGGGAAAATATTAGAAAGTATTATAAAGAGGGGTCACTGACTATTCAGGCTGTACGAGAACAGGACACAATAGCTGCTGATCTTTCAAAGTCACCAACAGCCTTGCCTTTAAAATGGTTGATGGACAAACCTGTATGGGTTGAGCAATGGCCTATAACATCAGAGAAATTGCAGGCCTTAGGACAGCTGGTACAGGAGCATATCAATGTAAAAGACTGTTTCTTTACTGTACCTTTACTAGAAAAAGACAGAGAAAAATTTGCCTTTCCGTGCCTACTTATAATTCTCAGCCTATTAAGAGATATCAATGAGGGGCTGGAGAGATGGCTCAGTGGTTAAGAGCCCTGGCTGTTCTTCCAGAGGTCCTGAGTTCAATTCCCAGCAACCACATGGTGGCTCACAACCATCGTAATGAGATCTGGTGCCCTCTTCTGGCCTGCAAGCATGCATGTAGGCAGAACACTGTATACATAATAAATAAATAAATCTTTAAAAAAAAAAAAAGGAAGAAAGAAATATCAATGAAAGGTTCTCCCACAGAGAATGTTAAATAACTCCACCCTGTGCCAATATTTTGTACGACAGCCATTGGAAATGATACATAAACAATTTCATCAATCTATAGTTTACCATTGACATTGATGACATCTTACAAGCTGATTCAAATGTAGATATTTTAGAAAGAATGTTTAAAGAAGTAAAGAAAATTTTGCCTTGTTGGAGATTACAAATTGCTCCTGAAAAAATACAAAGAGGAGATTCTATTAATTATTTAGGATATAAAATAGAGCTATAAAAAATTTGACCCCAAAAGGTGCAAATTAGGAGAGATAAATTGTGGACTCTTAATGACTTTCAAATATTGCTGGGAGACATTGCCAATCTGTGGCCCACTATTGGGGTAAAAAAATGATGAACTGAGTAATTTGTTTTGAACCTTAAAAGGTGACAAGGACTTAAATAGCCCAGAGAATTATCAGCTGAAGCTGAGAGAGAATTGACTTTGGTGGAAAAGGAATTACAGGATGCACATGTGGATTGTTTGGATCCAGAGCTTGAGTGCATTCTGGTTACTTACACTCTATGAATTCTCCTACATGAATATTAATGCAGAGGGAAGACATTATCTTAGAATGGATCTTTTTACCACATAAACAGAGTAAAAAATTAAAAACATATGTGGAAAACGTATCTGGGTTGATTCTAACAAGAAAATTGAGACTTCATCAATCAGCAGGAATAGACCCAGCAGAAATTGTAGTACCTTTAACTAATGATGAAATTGACAAATTATGGGCAGAAAGTAAACCTTGGCAAAGAGCTTGCAGTAATTTTTAGGAGAGATTAACAACAAATATCCCAAAAGTGAGAGAATTAAATTCATAAAGAGACTAATTGGCTTCTTCCTCATATTGTACGGGGAACACCAATTTCTGGAGCCCCTACATTTTATACTGATGCAAACAAATCAGGAAAGGCAGTTATTAATCAAGAAATTTAAGTAAAGTGGCTCAAAGCCCTTATGATTCTATCTAAAAGTCAGAATTATATGCTGTTTTGATGGTATTAATGGATTTTACAGAACCTCTTTTTTTTTTTTTTTTTTTTGGCTTTTTTGAGACAGGTTTTCTCTGTGTAGTTTTGGCTCCTGTCCTGTATCTCACTCTGTAGACCAGGCTGGCCTTGAATTCTCAGATCCGCCTGGTTCTGCCTCTTGAGTGTTGGGATTAAAGGCGTGTGCCACAGATGCCAGGCTACAGAACCTCTTAAAATAGTACTGACTCTCAGCATGCAGAAAGAGTTGTTTTACACATTGAAACTTCTAAATTTATTCCTGATAAGTCAGAATTAATTTCATTATTTATTCAGCTACAAGAAATAATCAGGAATAAGAATCATTCCTTATATAGAACACACATCGGATCTCATACTGGTCTGCCAGGCCCTCTAGCTCAAGGTAGTAATGAAATTGATCAATTATTGATAGGAAATGTGCTGGAGGCCTCAGAGTTTCATTAAAAAAAACCCCACCATGTCAATAACAAGGGTTTGAAAAAGGATTCTTCCATCACTTGGCAACAAGCCAAGGAAATTATAAGGAAATGTCCTACTTGTTTTTTGTATAACTATACTCCACTACTTTCAGGAAGTAACCCAAAGGGTACTCAAAGGGATGGAATCTGGCAGATGGATGTGTTTCATTTTGTAGAATTTGGAAAATTAAAATATGTACACCATACCATTGATACCTATTCAGGATTTCTGCTCTGAATTCTGTCTGAAAAAGATGATTCTGTAATCATGCATTTGCTAGAAATTATGGCCATCATGGGAATACCTGTATAAATTAAGACCGACAATGCTTAAGCATATGTCTCTAGTAAAATGAAACAGTTTTTTGCTTATTTCAATATAAAGTATATTACAGGTATACCACACAATCCTCCAGGGGAAGCAGTTATAGAATGTTCAAATTGAACTCTAAAGGATGTGCTAAATAAACAGAAAGGGATAATAAAGACCCTCAGAAACAGACTGCATAATGCTTTATTAACTTTGAATTTTCTAAATGCTAACGAGAAAGGAATAAACGTGGAGAGACATTGGATAATACAGAAAACTACAGAATTAAATCAGCTTGCATACTTTAAAGATACGCTGACTTCAGAATGGAAACCATAATATGTTTACACAGCAGAAGAAAAATCAATGGATACCATCAAAATTGATAAAGTTTCAGTTTGAAGAAGAGAGACTTCTTGATTATAAGAGGTGATAGTTCATCAAACAGCGTGGCTGTTCAATCTAAACTAACTTTAAGACTTAACAAATGCTTTTCATTAATCAGATATAACTTGCCAAAAAGGAACCTCCCAAAATTAGGGTTGGGAAAGGGTTTTGCTTTTGTCTTTTCAGGAGAATGAAGGCTAAGGAATCTGAAGAACACTGGACAAATGAGACATTTGAAGAAAAAGAACAAATCATCTAGAAAAAATGCTCCAAGAAAAAAGAGCAAATTGGCCTATTGATATATCACATTTCTAACAGAATAAAATTTCATAAATCTTCCTAAATGTTTGTTTCTGCTGTTCTCTACAGACATATAATGCAAATGGTCTTTTTGTAGTCCCAGTCCAATTAAAAAATTAAAGCTGGTTTTAGAGTTGGAATGTGGCTCTCCTTTTCTAAACCCAAGCATGCTTGTTACAGTAAAATCCAAAATCTCTGTCTCATGTCAGAAGAGTCACCTGATATGGGACAGAAGAAAACCCCAAATTTAGGGACTATTTTATTGCCACTGATCTCATAATCCTTTGGTTTTATTTTTGATTCTTTAACACTTTTCTTAAGGTACAAATATTATCTCAAAATTTATAAGATCAATACTGTTCCTACTCAGTTTTTAGGATGTAATTTCACATCCTATGTATTACTATGACACATGCTCTGTGGTATGATGTGGCCAAGGGCACTTGTGGGGAACTGAACAGGTGAGGCCACTGTCTTTCACATCAATCTCCTCCATTTGAAACCTTCCATCCTAGAGGGAAGCTCGTTAAGACTCAGTAAAAACTCATAAGTCTCATATATATATTTTAAACTTTTTGTCATGATATTAATGGTCATATAGAGTACTAGCTAGTTTTTAAAAAAGGCTTCATCTAGCTTCCTGTACATGATTTCAGGTTTGAGTCTCTATCAGGTAACTAGGAATTAAGTTTTTATACTCCTGATATACATAACAAATATTGATCTTTTAACCTCTTTGAGATTTGCTGCATATGACGTTTAAAATGTTTAAGTTCTGCAGTGAACCATGACCATGCCTAACAGAGACCTTTGAAGTCTCCAAAAGAATGATGAGGTCCCACAAGGATGATTTCACATGGACTATGATAATGCCACTAAGCTGACAAACACCATCCACAGATTGGCTTTGTACTACAAACTGCTCAGAGCAATTTTGAGGTGGCTAGCTGAGATGATACAGCCTCACAGACTATTCTAGCCAGGACTTGAGACCAGCCCTACACTTTCTCATTATGCAAAGACTGGACAACAAATGATACAGCTACCTCTCCCAGGACTTGACAATTAACCCAACCTTTTCTGTTCAGGATCCCCTAAAGATGCTGTCACCCCCAGACAGCAGGAAGTAATTTTTTTTCAAGGTTTCTCTGTGTAGCTTTGGTGCCTGTCCTGAATCTCACTCTGTAGATTCTGTAGCCCAGGCTGGCCTCAAACTCAGAGATCCGCCTGGCTCTGCCTCCCAAGTGCTGGGATTAAAAGCATGCGCCACCACCGCCCAGCTGCAGAAAGTAATTTTAAGAACACAACACTCACATTTTCAAGGGTGGTGTAATCGGATGATTCTTAGGTCCCACCTGGCCCCCACACACCCACAGCCACTTATAAAATAATCACTCAGAGCCTTAATATTATTTATAACTGCTCAGCCATTAGTTCAGGCTCATTACTGACTAGCTCTTACACTTAAATTAACCCATAATTCTTATTTATGTTTAGCCATGTGGCTTGGTACCTTTTCTCAGTATGCCTTGTCTTCTTGCTTCTTCTGTGTCTGGCTGGCAACTCCTCACTCCTTTCCTCTTCCCAGCCCTTTCCTAGTCTGCTTGCCCCACTTATACTTCCTGCTTGGCTACTGGCCAATCAGTGTTTTATTTATCAACCAATCAGAGCAAACCACATTCACAGCATACAGAATGACATTCCACAGCAAGGTGGGGTGGGTGGTTTGGGCCTTTCAATGGGTTATGAATATTTGTCATTGTTTAGGGTGGTTGGTTACAAGTTGTTATTGGTAATGATTTTTTTTCAAAAGCTGAACAAAGGAGATTAGATTTAGTATTCTTGTTTTGAAAAAGAAAAAAGAAAAAAGGGGATATAGAAATGATAAGATAAAGAGTAGATTATTGAATCAGTTTGAAAAAGCAACTACTTGTTTTAAAGGTTTTACATTGATATGGATCTTTGTATACTGACACAATGTTGAGATTATTTTTGTTAGAACATACTGTACGTACATTTCTAATCTTGTTCAAGGTATTGTATCTATACATCTCATTTAACAATGTAATGCAAATTGCTAATCCTTGAAAGTTATTATTACAAACTATTTAGGATAATAAAGAAATGCAGGTTAGTCGTTAGTACCTATTACAATTAAACTTATAGTCGTGTTAGGTATGTTTTCAAGGTCAACATATATATTAGTTAGACAGGTGTTCAAACACTTCAGTGACCTGCACAATATGGCATTTAAGATGTTTTAATAACATAGGTTCTTTTTTTATGACAATGAGACATGTCTGCTCCTGGCAGCACCAATCTGCTTCAGAGAAGATGATGGGCATTGAAACTCCATGTGGAGTTTACTTCCTTTGTGGCGAAAGTTAGCCACTGGGCAAGAAAATGCCCTTGCCTTGACTACTGACAGTGTGCTGTCCAAATGGGACAAGCAGGACATAAAAGAAAGAACTGCAAAACTTTGCCACAACAAGGTAGGAAGGCCCTTCAGAAAATCCTGATTCACAGATGAGTCTGTTAGATATTAGGCTGTAGGCTGAAGATGGATGCCCCAATGTTGCAGAGGAACCTTGGGTCCAGGCTGTCAGCTGTTTCTGTCATTTCTCACATTTTTTAGAAGTCGCTTGCTTGCACTTCCTGCTTACTCAGGTAATATTATTTCCTTCTCGGGTCTCCAAGGGAGTTGAAGACTTTATAGTTATAGTTATAGTTTTCCTTGTTACCAGATTCAGAAAAGAAATTCACTAAAGAGGTGTAAAGTGTATAAGGTTGAGAAACATTAAAAGATAATTTTGGTAATGCAAGTTAGAATATTAAGTGAATTAGGTACAACCTTTTGGATTCATCAAGATAGGAAAGACATGGAGCATTTTCTCTGAATTTTTCAATTGTTAATGGACTAGACATTGTTGATATATTTATAGACTGTATATATTGTATATAGTTATGGTACTTATTTTATATAGTTTTTCTATGTTAGTTAAAACCTTTTTTTATTTTAGACAAATTGGGAAATGTAGTGATTATTTTATTTGTCCTCTAACAAATAAAGCTCGCCTGGAGATCAGAGTGCAGAGCTAGCCACTAGTTAACTATAGAAGCCAGTCAATGGTGGCACACACCTTTAATCCCAGCACTTGGGATCTTATGCTTTTGATCCCAGTACTTGAGAGGCACACACCTTTAATCCCAGCACTAGGGAGGTGGAGACAGTAAGTGATATGGTTGGGCAGAGAGAGGAATATAAGGTGGGAGGAGACAGGAACTCAGTCCCTCTCAGGCTGAGGATTAGGTAGAGGTAAGAACTCTAGTGGCCGGCTGCTCTGCTTCTCTGATCTTTCAGCATTTACCCCAATATCTGGCTCCAGGTTTTTATTATTAAGACCAATTAGAATTCACATTACACTGAACCAGCACAATTCCTAACTATACTCTAAATTATTATCCTTATATTCACAGATAAGTATAGTTCTCACCCTTTGTCAAAGAAATTTGTCTTTGCAACAGAGACCATTACAAAAAAGCACAACTAAGAGATCAGGAGATGTCGGTGCCCAGTCCCAGCTGGCACATGCACAACACATTTCTTTGCACAGAAGGCTCAGGGGTCACCGAGGAAGAGGGGGTGGGAAGATGACGACAGCCAGAAAGACAAGAAGGTTGGCATGAGGTCGTGATTGCTAAAAATGTTAGAGAGGCAACACCCACGAAATCTCATGGCTGCCTCAACAGAAGCTGAGCACCACCACCAGTGGACACACTAACAGGTAATGGGGAAAGCTCACAGGCCTAAACCATAGACAAAGAATGACAGGCACCTGGCAAATGCTGAGAGTTCAAGAAATGGTCTTCAGCAGGGAAGAGCCTCCCCCTTCCATGCTGGAACCCTCACACTTTGTTGGTAATAATGCAATGGTGTGTTGGTGGCTTCTCATAAAGTTACACCTCACCAAAATACCACAGCACAAGATGACCCACTGTCTCTCTTCACCCACGCTTCTAGGGAAATCGAACACCCTGGGAAACCCTTCCTTCAACCCTGGACCCTGGATACTTACTCAGAAGACAAGAGCATGATCCACAGAGTAACTATTTCTCAGTACTTACAGAGGCTGTGTTTTTTAACTGAACACTGGAAACAATCCAGTGACTATCAGCTGATGAACAGGAGACAAATTATGGTCCATTCACATAATGACTCCCACTGAGCTATTAGAGGAGTGATCTGCTAGATGAATCTCAGAATCACACCAAATGAAGGCAACCAGACACAAAAACACTGTGTTCTGAATTCTTCTGATTATATGAAATTCAACAAAAGGCAAAACTACATGGCAGGAAGCAGATCAATGGTTCTAACGGCTTGTGGTAAAAAAAGGGGCCAACAGGAAACCTAGGAGGCTATGGAAGTGCTTACATTGTGGTTATGGTGGAGCCATGAATTTGTTGAAAGTTATCACACTGTATCCTTTAAAATTAATGAATTGTACTGTAAGCTAAGGTTTAAAAAGCCATTAAAAATAAAGAAATGGCATCAAAGAGCTGGAAGAAGGGGTGGGATGTTGTGGAACACTGTCTTCTGGGCCTGGATGGCTGTAGCATGTGTGAAATGTCAGCAGCTATGGCTACCTATACAAGATCTGCACGAGGCTGGGTGGGCTTGTTAACATTCCCCCATGGAGCAGAGACAAGCTCCCAGGCCCTGTCCCTGAAGATCTCTAGGTTGCTAATGGCGTAGTCATTGTAAGGTGCCTGTGTTCCTGTAAACAACATTAGAACACACACACACATACACACACACACACACACACACACACACTGAGAGAGAGGGAGAGGGGGAGCGGGAGGGAGAGGCAGAGGGAGAGGGAGAGGGAGAGGGAGAGGGAGAGGGAAAGGGAGAGGGAGAGAGATACAAGTGCTTGCTTCTCAAGCCTGGAGATCTGGTTGGGAAAAACTGACTCTACAAGGTTGCCCTCCATCTCCATGTGAACCCCATTAAAGATTTTTTTTTTTTTGAGACAGGTTTTCTCTGTGTAGCTTTGTGCCTTTCCTGGATCTCGCTCTGTAGACCAGGCTGGCCTCGAACTCACAAAGATCCACCTGCCTCTGCCTCCCGAGTACTGGGATTAAAGGCGTGCGCCACCACCGCCTGGCCCCATTAAAGATTTTAAGGCATGAGAAATAAGAGGAATTAGCTAGTAAGAGGAAGAGGCTGAGTGGGCAGGTAAGAAAGGATAAGAAAGTAATGGGGCAAATGTAGCCAAAAAACATTGACTATGTGTATGAAAAGTCTTAATGAACCCATTACTATACATAATTAATATATGCTAATAAAACAGAAGGGATATGATATAAATGCATAATAATAGTATTATTAGTATCAGACAGTAGGGATTTTTTACATAATAAGCTGCTGCGTATCCTCAGGTCAGTGGTGGTTTCTTGGTTTGGCATTGATAGCTGCTGGCGTCTGAAGAACACGCATCATCTCTCAGTGGAAAATGAATCGGCTTTTGAGGAAACTCTGAGCAAATGAGGAGAACTGTGGTGTGAGAAACAGAGGTCCATTTGATCCGAGCGGCTTCAGTGACGCTTCGGGGGCACAGAAAGAATGTTCTGAAATAATACAGGCCCTTTGACTTTGGTTTTAGCCATTTTTCTCCTTCCCATGAAACAATGAGTTCTTTCAGTTAGCTTTACCAAGAAGCTGCGGCAGAGGAGGAGGCTGCATCACCATTCCGACTCACCCGGAAAGCAGCTCCGGAGTCAGGAGCGCTTGCTGTGGGTCATGAGCTGAGAGGTCTGGCTCTTGACATTCATGTGACCTCACTTGTGTGTCATGACCCCTGGGCTGAGGAAGAGCTGTGACCTCGAACCCTGGTACAATGAAGACACTACAGGCAATGTTAAGCCCCATTCACACAAGAAAAGCAAGTGGGGCCTGGGGTAACAGCTCAGCGGTAAAGGGACTTGCTGTCAGACCTGACAATCTAAGATCTACCCCAAGACCGAAGGGGTAGAAGGGAACAACTCCTACAAGTTGTCCTCTCACCCCCACATCTGTGCTTACATACATATATACACACATACATACATGCATACATATACACACATACATACACATACATATATACACACATACAATCAGACACACACAAATACATACACACATATACATATATACACACACATACATACATACACATACACACATGCAATCAGGCACACACAAATATATATACACACATACATACACATACACACATACATACATATACATATATACACACATACAATCAGACATACACAAATACATACATACACACATATACATACACACACATACATATATACACACACATACATACATATACATACACACATGCAATCAGGCACACACAAATAAATACATATACACACATACATACACACAAATAATACATACAATAAATTTTCTAATGTAATTAAGAAAAAAGTGGAAAGGGCACTAGCGTTGATTTAGCGTTCCAGGCCAGGGAGGGAAGCAGGCATTTTGCAAACTATCTTCTCATTTGATCCCCCCATCATCCTGCAAAGCAGATAAGATGTCACCTTTGTAGAAGGCGCTCTAGGGTTTATAGACAGAGACCCTCCAAGTACTCAGAGCTAATTAACTGGTAAAGCCACGAAGACTCTACCCCTGCCAGCTCTCAGGCAGTCAGAGACAGAGAGACAGACAGACAGAGCAGTTCTGTCCCTCACGGACGTCTGTCAGCATACGTGACTCTGCACTCACAGATAAGCAGGCCACACTGAGAATGAATCTCAGAGGCTGCATCTGTGTCTGCCTTCCACTTATTTTCAGAACTGCCATCTCCTGCTTGGCCAGCAAGTGGAAAGAATTGTACGCTAGCACATAGGCTCCACGGTACAGAGGCAGCTTGAAATCCAGAGCCTGGTTACTAAGACCTGACCTGTGTGTGATTCCATCCAACTCATCTTCTCCCCATGAGCCTTTCAAGGCCGAGGTCACCCTAGCTGTCCACACACCAAGACCAGTTTCCATCCACCGTCTGCATCCTGACTGCATTCAGGAACTCATGGACTTCCTTTTCCTTTCTCTGCTTCCTTCCTGTCTCCTAGCTGCTTCCACAGCTGCAGCCACTTTTGCAGCCCAGGCCTTTGGCTCCTAGACTCTTACAGGGGCCGCTGAAATGCCCTCTCTGCAGCTCCTTCGCCTGTTTGAGGTCTGTCGATGGCTTCGCTGAACAAATGCTACATTCACATGTGTCTGAGACTGAGCGCAGGCCATGGATGTCCTCACACTTCCCCTAAGCTCCCAACTGGAGTCTGAAGTACTCAGATCCTTTCACAGTGGGTGCCTTTGCCCACACTGGTTCCATGGCCTCCGATGCCCACACTCTATATCGCCTACATTCCATATTGATCAAGATGGCATCAGCCCTCCATGTTTGACTCATGGGTCACCAAGGCAGTAAATGTCAAGTTTTCACAAGGATTGACTTCCACACATCACAGACGGGCCTGTCTGTCAGCACTTGGTTTATTCTTGCTACCAGAATTGCTTCCTGCCTAGACGTGAGCTACCATTTGGGATGACACCTGTCGCCTGTGTCCCCCACATGCTGGGTTCCAGATTTTGTAAATAAGTTTGTAGATAGTGTGTTGGACAAATGCCTAGCCAATAAAAGATCAATAAATGTCAAAGCAAACTGGCTGCTCGAGCCCATGTCGTTACTCATGACATTTGCCCGAATGCCGGCAACCCCAATAGAAGGTTCTCATTCTCCTAACGGCAGGACCCCCCCAAATGCAATTTCATTTCAAAATAAAAATTTAAAACATGGATTTATTCATTGTATTTTATGTGTATGAATGTTTGCCCCCATCTATGTACATGCATCATATGTGTGTAGTGCCTGCAGAAGTCAGTAGAGGGCATCAGATCCCCTGGAACTAGAGTTACAAGTGGTTGTGTGCCACCACACGGGTGCTGGCACCGGAACTCTTCTGCAGGACAAGTTCTCTTAACCCCTGAGCCATCTCTTCAGCCTCTCACATGCAACTTCTCTCTTTCTTAAAAAAATGTTATTTTTACTTTTATTGATTCTTTGTGGATTTCACATCATACATTCTGATCCTACTTATTTGCCTGTCTCCTGAAATCTGCCCTCTGCCCTTGCAACTCCTGCCCCCCAAATCAAAACCAAACTTAAAAGCAAAACCAAACAAAAGAAAGAAACAACAAATACTCATGGCCTCTGCCTCCTGAGTACTGGGATGAAAGGCTTGTGCCATCACCACTCAGCTAAAATAGCAGTCATTTAAAGAGGGAGATTACTTCTGTCTTGGGTTCAAGAAATCTGAGGCTGGGAGTCCCAAGCAGTTGTGGCATGGGGACCTACCCTCCTTATTCCTTTTACTGGGCATGACTTCCAATTCTGTGGAGCCTCATGGTTCAAGATAGTTGTTCAGTCCCCAGTGAGGATGCTCTCATTCGGGAGCTGAGAAAGACTGAACTAGGAAGCTCATCATGCTCTCCCAGCGATAAGCACACCTTTCAGAGATCGCAGGTGTCAGGTGCAGAAGCAGGGCCATCATTCCGGCGTGTCATGTGTCCGCTTGGAAAGTGAGGGTTGTGCGGTTAGAGAAGTGGGGTGACTGGCATGAGTTCAAGGCCAGCCTGGTCTTGATCGAGTTCCAGGACAGCCAAGACACAAAGACCTGTCTTGAAAGACCTCAAAACAACAGCAACAGGAAAAAAAACCTACCAATACCTGCTATTTTGGCCTTTTCTGCAACTTGCAGCTGAACCTAATCCTAATGAATGGATTGTTTCCAAGTCTGTCCCACTGGCCCCACAGGCAGGACTGCTAACCTCCATCTTGCCGATACAGTATCATGTTTACCACATTCCTGCACAGCAAAAGTGGCTCTTGCATCCCAAAGAATCAAATCTAGACTGCTGAGCTCAGCATTTAAAGCCCTATAACCTGGCTCCATTAGCAATGCGTACTGCAGCAACTCCCCCAAGGACACCACCAGCATGTGCGCATGCTTCAGCATTAACCCTCATTGCATACCTCCACACCCATACCTCCACACGGTGTCTTCATTTCTGCTGGAATGGAGTTTATGACAAACTAAGTTACTGGGTAGGTTATCACCCTTTCAAAATAAAATGTGAATGGAAACAACTTGAACAGCCCTTAACAGCTGAGCAGGTAAACTGTAACACGGTGAGATATTCTATGGAGGCAGGAATGATTCACTGCTTTGTATATAACATAATATACAACATGCATGCTAAATTATTAATTTAATAATGAACAAGATAAAATATAGAACCAATCTACAGTCCTAGACATCAGTATGATAGCTACATGGGAGGGTTAGCACACAAAAGTGGGTACGAAGGGGGTCTGGGTGCTGGGATTATTCTGTTGATAAATCAGGTTGTTGTTTACACACATGTTCACATTCAGCAGCAGCCTTGATTTGTGCACTTTTTATGTGTACACATCATGAAACGTTTACTTCTAAAAACTAATCTTTGAGAGAGGCGGTGGTGGCACACACCTTTAATCCCAGCACTCGGGAGGCAGATAGATCTCTGTTCTGAGAACAGAGCTTTGTTAGCACTGGATGCTTATCTGGGGTTATAGCCCCACAGGGGAGCTCTTGCCTAGCATGTGCAAGGAGCTGGTTCCAGTTCCCAGCGTCTATTTATTTATTTATTGTGGTGCTGGGGACTGAACTGAGGATCTCAACACACTAGGCAAGTGCTCTGCCAACTGAACTGTACCTACAACTTCAACCCCAGCATCAAAAGGTAAGTAAATGAATGGATGGATAAATAAATGTATAAAAACATAGACACAGGATCGTCAGAGTTTTGCTCAGTGAACAGTGTAGCCACTTGCCAGGTCTGTATCCCAGAAGATCCCTGTTGAGCCCAAGTGAATTATTGCCTACCCTCTGAAGGTACCTGGGTCAACAAATACTACGTTTGTTTGTTTGTTTTGTGTTTTTTGTTTTTGTGAGACAGGGTTTCTTGTGTAGCTCTGGCTGTCCTGGAACTCACTCTGTAGCCAGGCTGGCCTTGAACTCACAGAGATCTGCCTGCCTCTGCTTCCCGAGTGCTGAGATTAAGGGTGAGTGCTGACATTAAGGGTGTGTGCTACCACCACCTCGCTCAAAGATTAGTTTTTAGAAGTAAACTTTTCACGATGTGTACAGATAAAAAGTGCACAAATCAAGGTTGCTGCTGGATGTGAACACGTGTGTAAACAACAACCTAATTTATCAACAGAATAAAGGCGTGCACCATCACTGCCCAGCGAAGCAGGAAGTTTGAAGAAAGCTTCACAGGGTCCTCTCCATACAGGGGCCGTTGTGCATCTTCTAAAGGGGAATGATTAGGAGAACAGGGCTGCACCGCTGGGCACTCTCTGAGCACACTCTCAAGCTCTGTGTGGGAAGAGTAACACCTTTCTAAAGATGTCTGTCTGTCCCTGCCATAAAGGAAATTAAGGACAGGAATCAAGATGAGTAATCAGATGACCTTTGAAAATCTTGAAAACAGAAACGTGCCAGATGTGGTAGAACACACTCCAGTAATGTCTTCTTCACTCAGGAGGCTCTGTTAGGAGAATCATGAGCTCAATGCCAGCCTGAGCTACACCGTGAGACCCTGTCTCAACAAAATAAAAAATAATACAAGTGCTAAGTGGTTAAGAGCTCTTGCTGAGGATCCAGGCTCAGTTCCCAGCACCCACACAGCAGCTCACAGCCATCTGTAACTCCAGACTCAGAGGATTCTGACCTATTAAGACACCAGGCATGCATGTAATGCTTGTGAAGGCAAATGCTCATACACATAAAATAACAATACATAAACGTTTAAAAACAAAACAGAGAGATAATCCTGGACTCTTCAAGCAACCCTAACATAATCACAGGGTCCTCAAGAGCAGTAGAAGAGAGAACCCAACATGGTAGGTGATGTTCACAGACAATAGGCCGAGTGATGCAGGAAGTCTCTGGAAGGATTGAGGGAAGGAAATGCAGGAGGCTCCAGTCCTAAGAACCCTGGATTTTACCCAATTAGAATCATTTGGAATCCAGACCTCCATAACAATAAGCTAGTAAATGTGTGTTCATCTGAGCCATTGAACTTGCAGTGACTTTTTACATTAAAAACCTGAGCCAGGTGGTGGTGGCGGCGCACGCCTTTAGTCCCAGCACTCGGGAGGCAGAGCCAGGCGGATCTCTGTGAGTTTGAGGCCAGCCTGGGCTTCCAAGTGAGTCCCAGGAAAGGCGCAAAGCTACACAGAGAAACCCTGTCTCGAAAAACCAAAAAAAAAAAAAAAAAAAAAAAAAAAAAAAAAAAAAAAACCTGATACAGACGCAGACGCATTAGGGAATTCGGGGAACTAAAGACCACTTGCTGGGAATTTTCTTAGGAGGAAGCTTGCCCTGTGTCAGGAGGCATTCTTAGTATTTCACTGGAAATGGAGGAGGACTAGGTGCTGAAAATTTCTAGACTGAAGAAGTCACCTAACGCTGTTGTTGGGGAAACAGCCTGTCTTAAGGGTCCAGGACCAAAAGTTGTGGCGGAAACAAAAGAACAACACACATACACAAAAAAGCCGGACGGTGGTGGGGCACACCTTTAATGGGAGGCAGAGGCAGGTAGATTTCTGTGAGTTTGAGGCCAACCTGGTCTACAGAGTGAGTTCCAGGTCAGCCAGAGCTACACAGGGAAACTTTGTCTCGAAATACAAGACAAAGCAAAATACAACACAACACAACAAAACAAAACAGAAGCTGTAGTTGGTCAAAAAATAGAGAGCATACAAGAGACAGAAGTAGCAACTTCTAGTCTGAGTTTAAGAAGCCCGGGGCCCCAAAAGGGACTTAGCTGGAACGGATGATTCAAGGTTTTGAGATGGTGAAGGAAGCCTTCATTTTCCTCATGGGCTCAAGGTAACTACAAGAATCTGAGAAACAGTAACGGCAGAAGGGCAACGAGAAGGGCGGGGCAGGGAGGGGTTAAACCAATAGGAGAGGAGAGCGACAGGCAGAGGGAGCGGGACAGACACTGGAAGATGCTGTTCTTGCCTCTGAAAACGGAAGGAGGGTCTAGGAGCCAAAACCTGAGTCAGGGTTAGACGTCAGAAAACATGAGGGGCCACAGTTTCCCTGGAGCCAACAGAAAGAATGTGCCCTGCTGACCCTTCCATCAGCCCCTTTGAGGCCCATCAGCGGCTGAGCTCTGGGGCTGCAAGTCAGTGATTTCGTGTGAAGCCATTACATTTGTGGTGACTTGTAGCAGCCATGGGGAACTCTTAGAGCAACTTTAAGTGGCAATGAGTATTCCGGTGGCACATCCACAGTAGACAGTGGCTTCTCTGTCCGTGCTCTTAGAACTTCGGATCTGCTTAGTCGCTGATTTTTATGTACAGCTATTTTGTGAAATTTTTAGTTTCAACCAACTCACTGTGCAATCTGGAGTACTGGACAAATTCACATGAACTACGTTTGAGCCTCAGAACCTATGACATGACCTATGACAGTATCTCACCTGTTAGCTGAGTGATCTGACTGAGCCCAAGGTAATGGAAAGTATAGACAGTGAGCACCAACCATTCCCCAGAACCAGCCACTGCATCAAGCACTCCATAGGTCAGTTTTCCCAACATTCCTACTCCTGGTTTGCAGATGAGGAAACTCAGGCACGGGGCCCAAGGCACTTTCAAAGTCCTTACAGGTGTGAGGAGCTGGGACTGGAACTCAGGCCCTTCAGATGTCAAGACAGAGTTCTGAGCTGTTTCCCTCATCTGCCAGGTCACTGACATTTCACTACTGACATTGGCTGAGGGCTCCGTCCAGTCCCGCCACTAAGTCACCTCCAGGCTGTGGTGACTGTCTGGCTGCTGAACTGTACTGCAGAACTGAAAGGTGACCTCATGGGCTGGAGCTCCAAGGGCTGGCCGGACTCTTGGAAGAGCATCCTGCACTGTGTCCTAGCAACACTATGTGCACCACTCTCTGGGGTATCACCCCGTGTTCACTTGAAACAGGGAAGGGAGTCCTGTTTAGCTTCCCCCAGAGAACTGGGACTCCCAGGAAAGGAGGCTGAGCATGGTACAGAACCAGCAAGCCAAGTCCAGGGAACTCCTAGAAGGGCCCTTGCTGCCCTGGCTGTTCTCACCTCTCCATGGAGCTCTACCAACCCCAGCACCTCCTTAGTCACTGCTCACTCAGCCAGCTTTCCCTGAGACTACGCCTTCTCTCTCCTTCCCCACCCCCACGTCTCTGTGCCTTCTCTTGGTTACCGATGAGAAAGAACTGCTTCTAGGCAAACTGATTTTTTTCCAGACGCTCCAGTTGTTCATATTCCTTTCCTGTCTTTCAAAGAGCAACATCTCTTTGCTTTTCCTGAAACCTTGAGCCTCATTTCAATTTCCTTCCTCTTCCTCTTCTTCTTCTCCTCCTCCTCCTCTTCTTCTTCTTTCTCTTCTTCTTCTTCTTCTTCTTCTTCTTCTTCTTCTTCTTCTTCTTCTTCTTCTTCTTCTTCTTCTTCTTCAGAAAGGGTCTCATGTAGTTCAGGTTGGCTTTGGACTTATAACCAAGATGTCCTTACTTCTGATCCCCAGCCTCCCTACATTTCAAGTGCTGGCATTATAGGCATGCACCACCGTGCCCAGCCTTCACCTAGCCTTCTGCTGTCAGAGATGGATGGTCTTAGCTAGCAGGAGTTTAGGGCTTGCCAGTTGTCCAAGGGTGTCTCAGATTTCAATTATGCTATGACACCTCCAGCAACGAACCTCAGGCCTGGTGGCTCCTGACTGCCTAGGTCTGGACTCCCAAGCCGGGACCTGCAGAACCCTGGTTTATAGAAAAGAGTTGGCTGGTGGTTTAGGGGCCTGAGGCTGAATTCTATCAACTGGAGTAAAAGTAGGAACAGCAGGAAACAGAAAATGAAAACCTGCAGGCATTAGCCTTCAGTGGGGTTTCTAGCAGAACAAACTTCCCAGGCGTAGAGGAAACCTTCAAGACCACAAACCCACCTTGGCATCTTGACCAGCTTTTGTGAAACTACCCCTTTGACAGCAGGCAGGGGGGATGGTGCAGGAATGGACGGCACAAAAACTCCATTAACACATACAAACGACCTGCCATCCTAGTGCATCCTCAAGAGGCTTTTCCCTCGAATGGGGTGGTGGTGGTGGTGGTGGTGGTGGTGTAGGAGGAGGTGGTGGTGATGGTGGTGGTGTAGAATTCAGTGTTCACATAGACTCACTCTTTTTTTCCAGAAAGATGGGTGGCAGAGCTCGCTAACTATAGGAGAATTCTAGAACTACTCGCTGGATTTCTGTCTAATCTCATTTAATCCCGTAGGCATTATAATCCCCCTCGATGGATGTGGAAACTGAGGAACAGTTATTGATATCGCCAAGTACTCCAGCTTGTAAACTTGGCGGCTGGAATTTGAATGAGGCCAACTGGTTGCCAAGCATCTGTTCTTCATCCTGGCTTGGTCGCCTCTTCCTTGACAATTCCTCAAAGGCTAAAGGGAAGTGCTTTGCAGATGCATTGTGGGAGTGCCATAGTTATCATTGTTGACTCGTAATTGAGTGGAAGCATATCCCAGAGCTGAGTATCTCCCAGTACACCTACCTATTCCTGGAGACCATACCAGGGAATTGTCTCCATATTATTCTGTCCTCTCCCCAAACTGTCCTCCAGGTTTCCAGCAACTACCACAAAACGCCCTCTTCCTATCCCTCTTCCGCAATACAAGAGAGTCGGAGCAGTTACAGAGAACGCAAAGGAAATCCAGACGTCCCTGGCCTTAAGATACCAGTCTACAGGGGAAACCGAATTATTTTCTACCTGGTAGATAGGACTGTCACTACAAAACCTCTCGCTCAACAAGTCCCCATTCCCTAGTCAGTGTGGAGCGGGTCTGGGTTTCCCTGCGGCGGGGTACAGCGCCCCCGCGGGGCACTCGGGGACCGCTGCAGCACCGTGCGTCCCGCGCCTGGCCCGGCGTGGCAGGACTTCTCCCGGCCGAGGAGACCCGGCAGCGCCACCACCCTTCCCACCCTGCCCAGTGGACAGCGGCTCCCCGATTGCGTCGCGTGCGTCTGTCGGTCAGTGGGTCGGTCTGTCCGCGCCCGGGGCAGCGCGCCGCGCTCACCTGCAGCCACCGCCGCGGGTACCGGGGAAGCGAGGCAGGGGCGCAGCCGCGCGGATCTGTCTCCGTCGTCCGCCGCCTCGCCCCGCCGAGGACCGCAGCGCTCCTGGAGCACCGCTCCCGGGACGCGACGAAGAAGTCTGCGCCAACGCCGTGTCCTGAGCCGCCGCCTTCAAGTCCCATCCCAGAGCGCTCCCCGCGCTCGCTGGCTGCCTGAGAGGCTCTGAGCGAGGGCGGCTCGGGGAGGCGGTACCGCGCGAGGGTGGGGAGCGGGCGGGCGGAAGGAGGGGTGTCCTCTTTGGGGATGGGAAGGCGGGGAGAGGCGGCGGCCAGAGCTGCCCCACCCTGCAGACAGCCCCCAGCCCGGGACCGTGGCCGCGCTCCCTGTCTGCTGCCAACCTCATTCTCCCTGTGCGTCCTCAGCTCGCGTGGCATGGATAGGTCTCCAGAGCTAGGAGCAACTGGAGGCTTTAGGAGTTTGTCGGGCGGGCGGAAGGAGGTCCTGGTAACAGGAGACATAGTAGGAGTACTAGAACCCGAATTGGGGATTGTTTTCTGCAGCAGGCATCCATCGACCACGATGATGAAGAAAGAAGTGGTGAGAATTGATGGTGACTGGTGACAAGTGCCAGGAGCAGTCTTGGCAGTCTAGGACCGCCCTACCAGCGCCAATTCATATTAACAGTATCCTCTGGCCTTGGACCAGCCCCTGGGGTGGGGAAGGAGATTAGGATGCCAAGATGAAGACTCGAAATTCCTCCCCTGAAGGAGCAGAGTCTAGTTCAGACAAGACTTAAAGAAATTATGGGCAAGACTTATGTAACTTTGTTAAGCGAGGGAAACCTTACCTGAGAGAGTCAGTAGCAGGGAACCGAGCTGACTCCCCCACTCTACCACATCTGGGATGACAGGACTCTACAGTAGACCAGAACATCTCCCAATGAAAACCCGAAATCTATCGGCCAACCGCTAAGCCAATACACCCAATCCGGGTTTTACCAAACCAACAGGGAGAATCAGAACTAACCGCTTTCAAGTCTTCTGGATGTGTCCGTGTTTTGGGCTGCCTGTGTTTTGTA